>NC_142525.1:17669815-17767315 GCF_964205215.1 Stylophora pistillata | reverse complement strand
ATGCATGTAAGTGTAAACGTGGGTTGCCAAGGCAAAAGTGGCCCCGATAAAAATCACGAAGTGATTCTTGTTTAATAATCCTTCACAAAAAGTAACTCAGAAAGTTACAACGAGAGGTGGTGGCAGTTAAAAATTACATTAATCGATGTGACTCTCGTTTGTTAAAATCTGCTCTTTCACACAATTTGTTCGTTTGTGAAACGCTGAGCGAAGTTTTAAGTTCTTCTATAAATATACTTTCGCCTATTCTTTGCAAATCCCTTGAATTTGGACATTTCTTCCGTAAATTTCCCATCAGAAAGCGGAGGAATTTGATGAATAAAAGTCGCATTAAATCCCATTGTGCCTAGCTGGAAAAAGTCTCACTGACTTCAGCTTTTTAGTCGAAGAAAGACAGATTTACACACACCACTGCAGAAAACGAAGAAGCAGCAGACTAACAACTCAAAACACACATTTGCATCACTTACAATTCGACTTTCTGTGAAATTTTAAAACGGAACAGAGGTAAATATTCGAATATTAATGAGGCGTTGTTGGAAATAAACAATATTTTCCGTAAGTCAAGATCTCTGAGTTTTTTTTTTTTTTTTAGTATGAGATCATAGCATTGGCAATTACCTCGTGTGTGTTAGTCACACCAGTACTCTTGTTTATTCTAAAGCATACGGTTTTTTT
This sequence comes from Stylophora pistillata, assembly GCF_964205215.1. Lineage (NCBI taxonomy): Eukaryota > Metazoa > Cnidaria > Anthozoa > Scleractinia > Pocilloporidae > Stylophora > Stylophora pistillata. The sequence continues at coordinate 17,766,637 of NC_142525.1, read as the reverse complement.
CTCCTTCAATTGACAGGTGTCACACGGTGACAGTTACTTGTCAAAAAATGTTTCAAAGTTTGCTCGGAAGCCTTTTCAGTTACATTTACACATTAAAATATTTTGGTGAACGCAAAAGCTATCTCTTTGGTTTGAATAACATCTGTATTTATCATCCACTCGCTAACAAAATTAATTGTTAAGTTTATGGAGGATTCTCCCGTAATTAAACTCGTGATTGTAGCCCTAAATCATTCGGGTTCTTTTGGCAATCATTTTGTTATGTGCTAGAAAAAAATAAATGTGGTCTGGCCTGTTTAATTGGAATGGGGGGGGGGGGGGATACGGTGCATTTGAATATATATATACATATATATATGTTATTCACCAGCCAGGAGGTCCGTATTGGGAAAAACTGTGCCCAAGGTCTTGGATACCGCCCGAGGCATCGGGCGGTAGTCAAGACAGAGGGCACAGTTTTTCCCAATACGGACCGACCTATGCTGGTGAATAACATTTCTATTTTTTCCTAACACATAACAAAATTATCGCCCAAAGGACCTGAATGATTTAGGGATACAATTAACGTACAATTTCTAACGGACAGCCTTTTGCGAGGCTGTCTGCTTACGAAAGATTTGACTCTACATCAATTCAAGTGCAATCCTCTTTGGTACATGGTGAAGGATAAGTCGGGCAGAAGACTGGGGTGGATCGACGCTTTCGTCTGACATTTGCGTTCCATCGAGTAAACAAAGGGCGTTTCTTGTAATGTTATGTAATGTAATGTAAACTTAATTTATACATGGAGAATCATCAGTCAAGCTTCAATGTTCTTTCGACCACAGGCAGCCCAAGCTCACTACTAGAAAAGCGGACGTGACTCTTAACGTGTTGCGCAGTTTGTGTGGGATGTTATCGGTTTGCCTTAAAAGAGAGAAAAAATGTCTTGTTTTGAAATAAAATGGGCTTACCTTATTGCTTTGTTGTTTTCCTTGTTGATTCCGAGTGTCTCAGGCCATTTTGAAGCGTTTTCGGTGAGTTAACGCTATGTTGGTATTCAACTGCTAAAAGAAAGACAAGGCCGGAAACCTATTTCAGAAGTGTCCGTTGCCCGAAGCAAATAATTCCGCCAAAAATTACCACCAGTCTCGATTCCTCCAGAAAATCAAAGCAGAGATGTTGCAGTTTCATTTCCATTCACTCGATTCCCAATTCCTCCCACAGATCTTTCAGTAGCGATGCTTTTATCTCCAGATCGATCGGCTTTCCAATTTCGAATTTGGCTGCTTGAAGCATTTGCGGCCCGTTGGCCGATCGCACAGTATGTTGGGTAACAAAAATAAGCCTGGCGAGGGTAGCCAGTGACCTGCAATCGACAAACAAACCAGTTAGCTCCCCTGGTCCCCTCGAGAGGTTTTGTCAAGACCGCATTGTTTTGATCGACCAATCAACATCGAATAGAATTGTGTGATCAATACCATGCGGTCTTGACAAATCCTCTCGAGGGGACCAGGGGAGCTAACTGGTTTGTTTGTCGACTGCAGGTCGCTGGCTACCCTCGCCGGGCTTATTTTTGTTACCCAACATACTGTGCGATCGGCCGCAAATGTTTCAAGCGGGCCGCAAATGTTTCAATGTTTCAACGCAAATGTTTCAACGGGCCGCAAATATTTCAAGCAGCCAAATTCGAAATTGGAAAGCCGATCGATTTGGAGATAAAAGCATCGCTAGTGAAAGATCTGTGGGAGGAATTGGGAATCGAGTGAATGGAAATGAAACTGCAACATCTCTGCTTTGATTTTCTGGAGGAATCGAGACTGGTGGTAATTTTTTGGCGGAATTATTTGCTTCGGGCGACGGACACTTCTAAAGTAGGTTTCCGGCCTTGTCTCTCTTTTAGCAGTTGAACACCAACATAGCGCTAACTCGCCGAAAACGCTTCAAAATGGCCTGAGACGTTCGGAATCAACAAAGAAAACAACAAAGCAATAATAAAGGCTGATAGTTTCGAAAGAAACTGTTTGGGGCTGCGTCGGTGGGATTAACGAAATAATTTGGATATATCATCAAAGTTGAGATTGTAAATTAGCCACCGTAATGATTACAAAAGCTGACGTTTCGATCGTTAGCCCTTCTATTCGCTCCGACGAAGGGCTAACGCTCGAAACGTCAGCTTTTGTAATCATTACGGTGGCTAATTTTCCATTTCAACTTTGTTTATATATCCAAATTATAACAAAGCAATAAGGTAAGCCCATTTTATTTCAAAACACGACATTTTTTTCTCTCTTTTAAGGCAAACCGATAACATCCCATACAAACCTTTATAAATATAAAACGTTGCGCAACACGTTAAGAGTCACGTCCGCTTTTCTAGAAGTGAGCTTGGGCTGCCTGTGTTTCGACTAGCTTCGATGCAAAACATTTTGACTTGTGAAAGGATAATGGATCTTACTGTTTTTCTTCAACGGTTCACGGCCACGTTTTTATTCTGTTCCGCAATTCAGACAATAGGTAATGTATAATTATACAGTCAAGAATATTGAGATGTTTTGGTTTCGATTTGAGATAAAGCGCTACAATAATTCAACAGGCCTAAACACATCCCTAAATTTTCTGATGAATGAACTTCGAAATTACGCGTGATGTGTTAAAATGTAGTTTAATGGTTTCTGTTTTCCTCCTTCAGTGTCATTTAGAATCAGCAGAACACCTTCCAATCCTACTATTGTGGTTATAGGAGAAAACAACACGCGAGTCCGACTTGAGTGGCAGTTTTCAGATGCACCAAGTAACTATTTCGTTCAGTTTTGGAGACGGAAACCTGGTGGAGATCTTAAACAAATAGCATCGAGCACAAATGGGAACGCGTTCAACCCGGGCTCCACGAGTGAGTTCGAGGCTTTACTCCCAGCGACACTAACACTAAAGAACGTACAGAGAAATGAGGAATACACCTACGCTATTATTCTGCTGAATTCTCAAGCAAGTGAGATAGCACGAGATACAGTTACTATTGATGTGCTTGGTAAGTGATGTTGTTTCATGAGTTGCTCTAATATCCTTCCTTTTGTAGTACATTTCTTGCGTCTTAGTTACTTCATGTACGCACTAACTTACTTTTGTCTAGTACCGTGTCCATTTCAGTCGTTTTGCGTAACTGACTTCTAACTGAACTTTCGTTGCAAGGAACGATAAGCTTATTCACTGTACAACAACAACAACTTTATTAGTTATGGAAAATATTACAGAAGTCAATATCCACTGCTCGCAGTTAGCAGATTAGCCAGTCAAGGCGAGCAGTGGTTACATGTATGTTATATTTAACAATTATTCCACGAGCGCGCGTTGGATATGAGATGATAGATAGCCAACGAAGCGCGTAGCGCTGAGTTGGCTATAATCATCTCATATCCAACAGGAGCGAGTGGAATAATTGTTTTATTAAAAACGTTAAATTAAGTATAAAATTTTATTACATTTTTAGCTCCCTTTTAATATTAAGCTGACACTTACGATGGCCATAAATTTGTAGATTATGGTATATTGGCTGATATACCATAAGGGCTAAGCCAATAAAAAGTCTTGAATTGCATTATCCAGTGATCTAGTTTTTAATAAGTAACAATTATTCCATGAGCGCAGGTTGGATATGCGATGATAGATAGCCAACGAGGCGCATAGCGCCGAGTTGGCTATAATCATCTCATATCCAACAGGCGCTCGTGGAATAATTGTTTTATTAAAAACGTTTAATTAAATTATTAAATTTTAATAAATTTTTAGCTCCCTTTTAATTTTAAGCTGACATGTACGCTTACCATATTTGTAGATTATGGTATATTGGCTGATATACCATAATGGCTAAGCCAATAAGAAGTCTTGAATTGCATTATCCAATGATCTAGTTTTTAATATATATATATATATATATATATATTACTATTATTATTAATAAATAAATATATATATATATATATACTTACCGGCCCTGGATGTATCATGTACTTCTGAAAAGAAAATTTGAAACAGGTAACATTTCTGGTATCACGTATAGGTTTTGTCTGGTGTATAATTCTCTTGAAATCAAGCATTATCTTACAAAAGATCTTAATGGTTAAAATCCCGACCGATTCGACACGCAAATGAACAGATAGTCAAAAGTTAATGAATAATCCATAACTAAAAGCATTCATTAAAGTGTCAGCTATGTTTTCAGTCAAAAATACAATTACGAAAGCAATACTAGGATAGATTAACCCATTGACACCTGAACCGCCCGTAACCGCCCGAACTTCGCGATCGCCTCGCGCGAGAACGCTTTTCCCCCTACCTCCCATACTAAGTGGAGTTTTGTCCCCAAACTTCCTCTATTGTTTGGAGATCAATAAGCCAATCAGAATCCGTTGTTTGCGCATATATTTTTTCGACTTTAGGGGGTACTAGAGGGGCATTACTCTATGCGTCTTCACTAAATGATCAAATTTGAAAATATGGCGTCCACGCGGCCGACCCTCAAATTTTTCAGGTCGGATTTTTCGTTCATTTGCGATCGAGTTAGACCTTGTGGAATTCAGAATGTAAAGTAACAATGCTATAGAATACTCTACTTGGAAAAGAATGGATATCCAGGTCTTAAAAGTGACAGAATAAGCTCTCAAGTCAACGACATTACGATTCTCTAAGGCGATGCGAATTATGGACGTAAAGTGAAAACCGAACTTTCGGACTTCAAGCAGGGCCTGGCGACAATTTGACGATACGATGGCCCGGTAAATATTATGTTTGAGTAACAAGGTGTTCAAAAAGTATAGTTTAATAGAAGATTTTGCTTCAAATCGAAGTTTTTTCAGAATTTTCACCATAACGCTGCGCAATTTCTGGCCACGAAGGCAAGTAAACAACGATCCAAGCATGATGAATTTTACCGCGTGGGCTTTTTACACGTAAGAAATTCGTACGTTTTTCGCTTATTACAGTAAATCAAAAACTGTTTTGAATAAATCTGACGTCCCGAAATATTTCTTGGCCATTTTAGTCTTGCTTCCTATTGATAGATTCCATGAAACTTGAGATCTCTTCACTCACGGACAAATTTGCATATTCCCTTTGAAATATGATCCACATGCCTATTTTCACACATGCGAAAATATTTAGCGATTTTTATCTTTCATCTTGATTTTTGAGTTAAAACGTAATATGCACCTATCGCTTTTTTCGCCGGAAATAAGTTCTTTAATTAGTCCTCTTTCACTGGAGCTTTTTTTTGGAAAAGCTGATTTTTAAAAATTTACTGCGCATTGTGTTTGCCTTCTTGGTTTCTCCAAAATTTTGACTTTTCGTCGGCACGTGTTACACGTAAGTGTCAATGGGTTAAACAAGATTGCCCTTACCGATCTGCAATCCTCGTTCTCCTCCATCTTGAGATATGCAACACCACTGACAAAGTACATTGTGTAAAACCACTGAAAATTTATTGGAAACCCCACCAAAAAAAAATCGCCAAAAAATCCCACCCAAAAATCCTAACTCAAAAATCCTAACTCAAAAATCCTAACTCAAAAATCCTAACTCAAAAATCCTAACTCAGAAATCCAACTTGAAATCTAACTCGAAATCCTGACTCGGTAAATAGGCAACCTCCCCAAGCTCACGTCTGGAGGAAAAACGACAGATTATTTCTTATTTCTATAGTAAGTTAATATATTCACAGCATGTTTCACTCATGATAACCCACACTCAGGTTGCTGAGTGAAACACTTTGTTTGGCAGAGATATTGCAATTGTATTCAAGGAAACCAAAAAGTTCGTGCATATTTTAACTTCCTGAGAGATTCTCACTGGGGTTTTAGTGACCTGAGTTGTCAAGGAAACTTGCTGACCCCTGGGAGAGGATGCCACAGGGTTGTAGCATGAGAAGACACATGTGGCTTGCACTGTAAGTATCCCAGAGAGCTTCATGCAATTTCTTATAGTTTTATTATAAGGAATTGTATGGAGCTCTCCGAGATAGTTACAGTGTAAACCCCGTGTGTCTTCTCATGATTAGCCTGGCAGTATTTTTCAGATTTTCTTGCACTTATTTACAATCTTGGGTGGAGAGAGGCACTGCAAGAGTCAGTGGTCCTGTTCAAGTTAACAATTCATTGATCCATTTAGGGCTTTAGTGTTGGACTTTTTGAGCCAAGTCCAGACCATTAACCATATGGTTCCATGCTTCTCTCACTTAACATCTTAACATTTGTATGCATGTAGCAGTATTAATAGCTGAAGCATTTCTATTATTATCATTAACAAGTATTTTCCTCAACAATTAGACAGCTAATCTTTGTCTCTGCATTTTATTCACAACATTCTGTAAATAGTTACATTGCCTTTTAGATAGCAGTTTCCCAGAAATGTATCTAACATGGTACACAATTTGATAACTGTGATATTTCCACACAATCTAAATACATATCTCCAAATTTTATATAGCACTGCCTCAAATAATTGTCCCATCCACACCAACACCTTTGCTTACCATTGGAAAAAACTACACTCTAACCTGCAATGCATCTGGTGACCCTTTCCCAAAGATAACTTGGACAAAAGATGGTACACCAGCAGAAGAATTTAATGTGACAGGTTACAAGCTTCATTTCACCAATGTGGAGTTGAAGGATGTAGGATCATACCGATGTACAGCCCATAATAGATATGGATATGCCACCAGTGTCAGCATAGCTAGCATAGAATGTAAGAAGTCTGTCCTGTATCATCAAAGTTGTTCTTCTGATTATAGCAATGCAATTTCAAAGTTTTTTACACTATGCACAGAAACAATGCTACATGTATTTTGATTCAGAAGTAAATTGTAGAACAAAACAATGGTGTGGATTAAGCACTATAAAAAATGCATTTACCGTCCAGTTTTCATATTGAAATGTCTAAAAGAATGTTTTTATTTCTGTCTCCATTTTAAAAACATCACAGTGTATACAAGTCATGCATTTGTTTTACATTTGCATGATGAGATGGAAATTTAATACAGATGATTAAGTGTCTGTTTCTGTACGTGAAACCATTTTGTGAGAAGTGGGACCTAGGGCTTTCTCACTAGTTACGTAGCAACCTTAACAGGGCTCAAAATTGCACACATACTAAAACAAGGAATGACCTAAAACCACCTAGCTGCAACCACCTACAACCATCTAAAACCACCTACAACCACCTTCAGAATACTATTGTGACAATTTTGTTGACAAATTTCAATGTAAATGCACGCTGAAAATGTTGTTGGATGTCTCGCATGTCATGATCAGGGAAAAACACAAAGAGAATTTTTTACACAGGAGCAGCACCAAGAGCCTTGAGGTTTTTCGAGTAATAGATAGATTACGTTTTCGAGGTCAGTGTTTTCAAGGTCTGAGTTTTCGAGGTCTGCGTTTTCACCGTCAGCTTTGAGGTCAACTGGACACCAAGCAGGACCCCCAGTAGCAGGAAATTTGATGAGGTTGCATAATGTAACATTTTGCCCTTTGCTCAGAAATCAATATTCAAGCAGCCATAACCATTTTAAATTGTTTTAAATTGGGCTGCATAGTGAGCGTACAACAAAGGAAATAAAACAGTTTAAAATGAGATACAATTATTCACAGAAAACAAACTTAATTGACCAGCTGAGAACAGGAAATGGGGAAAGAACAGTGACAGTTTAAACAATGTAACAGCTGTGATAACCGGAACTTGCAAATCTCGCGAGATACGTGTAGCTTATAAATGTGGACCTCGAAAACTCAGACCTTGAAAACACTGACCTTGGAAACGTAGTCTATCTATTGCTCGAAAAACGTCAAGGCTCTTCAGGTGCTGCTCCTGTGTAAACAATTCTCTTCGTGTTTTTCCCTGGTCATGACATGCGAGACATGCGACAACATATCCAGTGTGCATTTACATTGAAATTTGTCAACAAAATTGTCACAAATTGTCACAATAGTGTTCTAAAGGTGGTTGCAAGTGGTTTTACATGGTTTTAGGTGGTTGTAGGTGGTAATTTAGGTGGTTTCAGGTCATTCCTTGTTTTAGTATTTGTGCTCAAAATTGACCTTATTTTTTATTTGGGTGCCAAGTCTTGTTTAAAATGATTGGTTCAATGATGAATTTTGAGCAAAGGCATTTCTGTGCTTGAAACATTTTCCTACATGTGAACAATCACCAGTTGACTGGCAAGTGTAGTTTATATGTATGTGTATCTGTGGCTTAGTTTCACGATAAAAGGAACTTTTCTACACTGTATTTTTGAAAACTACTGCTTTCAGACTCAAGCGGAGACAAAGCTGACTGGCTGAAATTGGATATCCTGCATGGTGCTTCTTTTCTTTGTAAAGTTTTTTTATTTAATTCAAGCCTTAGGAAGATCACGACAACTTTATAGTTAATTGATTTCTTTACAAAAGTACTTCCCAATAACCTGCGTGCATTTCAAGATCTGACTAAAATTTTTCGAAAATGAAACATAAAGCAATGGATTTGATTTGATTGTGAGAATAAAGTAGAAAAAGTAGGATTTTTTTGTACTTCTTTTATTGTCTTTTTCATACTGTAGGTAATGATTGTCAAATAAAGACAGTTGCAATAACATTACAGAGTGAAACTTGGAAGTCAGCATTGAGTAACCAACAGTCAGTGGAGTTCAAAATATTGCAGGCAAATGTGTTATCAGAAGTAAGTATTTTGCCAGAATGAGTACAATGGGTGACCATGCCAGGTTGAGAAACTTGTTTTTGTATTTGCCAGTACATGTTTTGTTTTGTCACATGGGTAATTTGTAAATTTTTCATGTTTGGATACAGATACATTATTATATTGTTTAATTCCCCTTGTCCAGTATGGCTTGGGCTGACAAAGCCTCCTTTTAATTCATTTAAGGTAGCAGCTAAATACAAACCTTTGTAGGAATAATTGGAAAAATTACTTTTGAGTTGTAATTCTGAACCAGTGTCACAAAGAATAGACCTTTGGGTGTTTTGATGAATATCTCGTCTCTCATTCACATGTATTGATATTTGGAGATCAGATTCTTATAGCTTTGAATTCATTCCAAATATCTCGTCTCTCATTCACATGTATTGATATTTGGAGATCAGATTCTTATAGCTTTGAATTCATTCCAAATTTAGTTTGGGGGAGCAGATCATTTAAACATGGCTATAAAATAATGTGTTTTCAGCACCAATGGTGGTGCATACTTGAAAAAATAATAATGATGTAAATTTTACACCAAGTGAAGGTGAAGCAAGCAAAAATTTGCTCTCAGACAAGCAGACCAATGATATTTTGGTGTTCTGCATACATGTAAAAGGTATACTTTTAATAATTTGTGCAGTTTAAGCATTTTTGTTCCATGTAAAATAAAGTAACTTTCTTCTTTGTGTTTAAGATCTCCAAGGTTTTTGCTAAAAATCCTGGAAAAGAAATGTACAGTGTAGGTCTTGTTGCTTTCAGGTAATTGTTAATTTTAGAGTGCTCAGTGTAGGCATATTTAAATGACTTTTTTTTGTTTGAAAGAAGAATGGATAATTAAATGAGTACCTTATTCCAGTACTCTTTGGTTATTTCAGGAAGTGAGCAAAGTACTGACCTTATTTTACTAATAGATCTGGTAGTGTTGTTGCTGAAGCTGAGATGAAGTTTGGAAAATCTGTCACTGACCCTTTGAAACCACTGGAAGATGAAATCAAAAATGGAAAGCTTGGGGCATTCACAGTTAACCGGAAACTTGATTTGAATCCAAGTAAGGCATGCTCTACCTGACAAGTAGATTTTTTTTTTTCATGTGTTTGGAAAGTTACAAACTTACATAGTCTTTGTAACCTGTATGTTTTAAGATCAGCTCGACTTGTTAAAATGAGGCTACAATACTTGTACTTCTGAAGTCAGCGTAAACTCCTCTTTGTTTTCTTTATCCTTGCTTGTAAACAGCTCTGAATTGGAAAACTTTGTGGCAAGTGTTACAGTGTATTCAGAGGAAATTGTTTTCTTATTCAAAATCAGCTGCTGTCTGTATTCTCACAGTATTGTATGGCTCGAACCTAACGAGGCTAACATTTCTTTGCTAAGATTGCTTATCGTTATTTAGATTGACGACCTATTGAAGACAGTTTCCTTTAGTCGAGGTTTTCGAACATTCCGCTTGGCTTAATTGGTCTTCTATTAGGTGGATTATCGTTCAGTTGGGTCAGGCAGTCTCATGCATTTGAGTACTCCAGATATTCTTTGCCATTACAGCCGGTTTTTAGGACGAATTCGGGAGCAAACAGCACCGGATTGAAAAATAGTGAAGGCTCCGCCAGTGATTCATGAACTTGACAAAGTGGTACGAAAAGCGAGTGACGTATCAGCAGCTGATTGGTGACATCAAACATACGTAAAAAATATCTTGATGTTACGGCTTTCCACAGGGCTTGAAGTCCCCGGTTTCTATAACGAAACCAGTTCTCATACTAAAAGCGGTGAAGATATCTTGCGCACAATAACAAGAGAAATTCTGGTGTAGACTCCAGCTAAGAGATGATTTAAAAGAGAAATTTATTCCTCGTGCACAGTCAAAGAGTAAAATTAAACGCATTTGATTATGTAGAAGGTGATGATGAAAACGATGAAAATGATGATTCGACTAAAAGGAAAAATTACATTTTAATTTACAGTAGATCTTGGAAAATTGAAAAACAAGATAAAAACGAAAAAGGGACTAACGACTTACAGATATTTCCTCCTACTGACGCGAACGGGCCGAGTGAAATAACCGATGATTTAGAACAAGAACTTGCCGCAACAAAGGCCGACACTGACATGTTATACATTGAAAAACGAGAACTTAAAAGTATAATCAAACGAGTCACATTAAGATCAAGGGGACGGGTAAAATTTGTAAAAATACTCAGCGATACCACACAGCAAAACGTTTAAAAAGATATATTATTGCTTACTTTTTTCCAGCTTTTCCCTCAACAAACGTTGCGGCCACAGGTGAGAGACAGTCGTTTACCTTTAAATCAAAACTGTAACTATTTAGTGAGTAAAATCGTTTGTATGATAAATCACTTTTTCTCGTGTGCCTTAATTTCAATTAAAAATGCCAATACTTGGAAAGATATATATTTGTCCATTGTACCATGAAAATACGTCCAATTACCGCTTACTGTTTTCCGGCTTTTCCCTCAACAAACGCAACGGCCACAGGTGAGAGACAGTTGTTTACTTTCAATGCAAATAACTGTTCAGTGAGTAAAATCGTTTGTATGATAAATCACTTTTTCTCGTGTGCCTTAATTTCAATGAAAAAATGCCAATACCTGGAAAGATATATGCATATTTGTTTACCGTACCATGAAAATACGTCCAATTACCGCTTACTTTCCAGCTTTTCCCTCAACAAACGCTACGGCCACAGGTGAGACACAAAGTCGTTTACTTTCAAATCAAATAACTGTTTAGTAAGTTTGTATAATACTTTCAAATCAAATAACTGTTTAGTGAGTAAAATCGTTTGTATGATAAATCACTTTTTCTCGTGTGCCTTAATTTCAATTAAAAAATGCCAATACTTGGAAAGATATATGCATATTTGTTTACCGTACCATGAAAATACGTCCAATTACTGCTTACTTTTTTCCAGCTTTTCCCTCAACAAACGCTACGGCCACAGGTGAGACACAAAGTCGTTTACTTTCAAATCGAATAACTGTTCAGTGAGTAAAATCGTCTTTATGATAAATCACTTTTTCTCGTGTGCGTTATCTGTCATTAACATGCAAACACTAGTTTTAACAAATCTCTTAAAAGAGACATGTATATTATATATTCTTATCATCTGTGGACAACACAGAGAGTGCAGTTAATGTGCAAGGCAAACACCTTTACTTTTTTCTAAGAGAAAAAGAACTATGCCAAAGTTGTTTGCAACATGTTAAAGTTATTGTTAGTTCATGAAATTTTAACCTCGTAGTTTGATTTTTTGTCATCCTTTGTAATATGCAAATATGACTAATGATTATAATTTATTGCTTGCTCTTTCCAGCTTTTCCCTTCACAAACGCCACGGCCACAGGTAAGAGACAAGCTCTCTTCTTTGTGAATGAAGTGATAGTCTAATTATTGAAATCGTCGTACGTCGATTTGCAAATTTACTCGAAATGACTTTAGCTACAAGCATTTGCAGAAATTTTTGGATCATTTTTGTTACCTTTTATGCACCACGAGTCTAACAAAATTATTTCCTCACTGAAAAGATTTTATTTTTATGAATTCTTATCTCCTAGTTAAAATTTGTTATCGTTTCTACCATGAAAGTATGATTTTTTATTCTTTTCCGGCTCATCTCTTCACAAACGTTACCTCCACACGTAAGGGGCAAGCTTGTTTAATTTCAAATCAAATTACTTTTAATTTGTTAAATTGTGGATTTTTAATTTTACTTTAAAAACTTTTTTGCAAACAGTTTTGTCTTTTAATGTCGTATGATTTATGATTTTTGTTAACATTTACAACGCGTGAATTCATGCCTAAATATTTTACGCTCTTTTCTAGCCATTCCTTTAACAATAAGCACGGCCTCATGAGAGAGGGAACTTCGTTTATCTTCAAAATCTTTAACTTTACAAATTACCCGTAGACGGAAACAGTATCAAATATTTCGAGTTCGTCCATAACCAAATTGAAATTGTTTAATCGTTCGATTCACACTCCAACATAACTAAGCGAGAATCATACAAGACGCATATGTGTAAAAACAAAACCTAGCTAGCTTGCGAGAGCATGTGCTCCGAATCACGTACCTATGAACTGTCAATCATTTCTTACAAACATATCACGTAACCAAATTTTTTATTATATCGCTTTAAGCCACAGGTAGCGCAAGCTCTCTATATGAACCATACAAGGAACACAATACGGCATATCGATTCATAAGGATTTGTATCGGATTTTCTACTAGATATCCCTGGAGGTAGTTAAAAGTGAAAATATTCAATAAAAATGGCTTAACTTATTCCATACGTGTGTTGTTTGCTCCTGGTGTCGTTATTTTACCAATTTAACTTGATTTAAGCGATTTTTTGGAATCCTGGTTTTCTCTTCTTAAAGAGAAGCGAAGGTTGGAAACCATGGCGGTCGACTAACTGAGATAATGTCAGTGCCCGGGGCAAAACTTAAAGTTAGAACGTTTCAAATCCCCTCAAACTGCGCCTCTGCCATGTTCGATAATCGTCCAAGATAGCCAACCGAAGGAAAATACTCAGTTCCCGATGCACAAAGAATAATTTGCCACGAAAGTTCCATTTCGTCGCCCTCAACTCCTATCGTTTGAAGCTTGGATCGATAAGCCGTGCAACCAACCAACAAGCTTAATCGTTAACCGACTCCGAAGTGGGTTCGCTAGGTGTTCTGGAGTCAGTTTCAAGATGACAACTACTTCCCCGCCCTCTCCTAGGATCTGTAAGCGTGTGTTTTGTTTTGTAGGTTTTACAGGTCCTAGAGGAGGGCGGGGAAGTAGTCGTCATCTTGTAAACTGACCCCAGACCACCTAGCGAACCCACTTCGGAGTCAGTTAACGATTAAGCTTGTTGGTTGGTTGCACGGCTTATCGATCCAAGCTTTAATCGATAGGAGTTGAGGGCGACGAAATGGAACTTTCGTGGCAAATTATTCTTCGTGCGTCGGGGACTGAGTATTTTCCTTCGGTTGGCTATCTAGGACGATTATCGAACAGGGAAGAAGGGCAGTTTGAGGGGATTTGAAACGTTCTAACTTATGTTGTGACCCGAACACCGAGACCATATCTCGGGTAGTGGACCGCCATGGTTTCCAACCTTCGCTTCTCTTTAAAAAGAGAAAACCCGGATTAAAAAAAAAGTCGCTTAGATCAAGTGAAATCGGTAAAGTAACGACACCAGGAGCAAACAACACACGTATGGAATAAGGTAAGCCATTTTTATTGAATATTTTCACTTTTAACTACCTCCATGGATATCTAGTAGAAAATCCCATACAAATCCTTATAAATCGCTATGCCATATTGTGTCCCTTGTGTGGTTCATATAGAGAGCTTGGGCTACCTGTGTTTAAGCTAGTGATTTGGCAAAGGTATTTCGCATTCTCCCACATCCTTCATGGATTATTACAATACTCCCGTAAACCGATGAAAAGTGAGGTTTTGCCTTTCTAAAGTCGAGCACTTGCTTAACATACAGTTTTGACAACCTTCTATTGATTTTTCCAGAAATTTGTCGATATATACTTATGAAAAGAAACTTGTTTTCACTCATGAGACTAAAGACAAAACAAAGATATAACTCATCTACAGTGGTTAAGGAGGGTCTGTTCTCCAATCGACAACGATATTCGTTATCACAGTGGTCAAAATGTTGTGGAATATCGTTGTTGATAAGAGTATAGACCACGCTAAACCAATGTCAATATTTTTTTTTGCCACAATATCGACGTCAAATACAACGATTACAACGACAACAGAAAATTGGCCAATCGACGGCGACATTACTGTCAATTGTGGTGCTGCTCCTGTGTAAACAATTCTCTTCGTGTTTTTCCCTGGTCATGACATGCGAGACATGCGACAACATATCCAGTGTGCATTTACATTGAAATTTGTCAACAAAATTGTCACAAATTGTCACAATAGTATTCTAAAGGTGGTTGCAGGTGGTTTTACATGGTTTTAGGTGGTTGTAGGTGGTAATTTAGGTGATTTCAGGTCATTCCTTGTTTTAGTATTTGTGCTCAAAATTGACCTTATTTTTTATTTGGGTGCCAAGTCTTGTTTAAAATGATTGGTTCCATGATGGATTTTGAGCAAAGGCATTTCTGTGCTTGAAACATTTTCCTACATGTGAACAATCACCAGTTGACTGGCAAGTGTAGTTTACATGTACGTGTATCTGTGGCTTAGTTTCACGATAAAAGGAACTTTTCTACACTGTATTTTTGAAAACTACTGCTTTCAGACTCAAGCGGAGACAAAGCTGACTGGCTGAAATTGGATATCCTGCATGGTGCTTCTTTTCTTTGCAAAGTTTTTTTATTTAATTCAAGCCTTAGGGAGATCACGACAACTTTATAGTTAATTGATTTCTTCACAAAAGTACTTCCCAATAACCTGCGTGCATTTCAAGATCTGACTAAAATTTTTCGAAAATGAAACATAAAGCAATGGATTTGATTTGATTGTGAGAATAAAGTAGAAAAATAAGGACTTTTTTATACTTCTTTTATTATCTTTTTCATACTGTAGGTAATGATTGTCAAATAAAGACAGTTGCAATAACATTACAGAGTGAAACTTGGAAGTCAGCATTGAGTAACCAACAGTCAGTGGAGTTCAAAATATTGCAGGCAAATGTGTTATCAGAAGTAAGTATTTTGCCAGAATGAGTACAATGGGTGACCATGCCAGGTTGAGAAACTTGTTTTTGTATTTGCCAGTACATGTTTTGTTTTGTCACATGGGTAATTTGTAAATTTTTCATGTTTGGATACAGATACATTATTATATTGTTTAATTCCCCTTGTCCAGTATGGCTTGGGCTGACAAAGCCTCCTTTTAATTCATTTAAGGTAGCAGCTAAATACAAACCTTTGTAGGAATAATTGGAAAAATTACTTTTGAGTTGTAATTCTGAACCAGTGTCACAAAGAATAGACCTTTGGGTGTTTTGATGAATATCTCGTCTCTCATTCACATGTATTGATATTTGGAGATCAGATTCTTATAGCTTTGAATTCATTCCAAATTTAGTTTGGGGGAGCAGATCATTTAAACATGGCTATAAAATAATGTGTTTTCAGCACCAATGGTGGTGCATACTTGAAAAAATAATAATGATGTAAATTTTACACCAAGTGAAGGTGAAGCAAGCAAACATTTGCTCTCAGACAAGCAGACCAATGATATTTTGGTTTTCTGCATACATGTAAAAGGTATACTTTTAATAATTTGTGCAGTTTAAGCATTTTTGTTCCATGTAAAATAAAGTAACTTTCTTCTTTGTGTTTAAGATCTCCAAGGTTTTTGCTAAAAATCCTGGAAAAGAAATGTACAGTGTAGGTCTTGTATCTTTCAGGTAATTGTTAATTTTAGAGTGCTCAGTGTAGGCATATTTAAATGACTTTTTTTTGTTTGAAAGAAGAATGGATAATTAAATGAGTACCTTATTCCAGTACTCTTTGGTTATTTCAGGAAGTGAGCAAAGTACTGACCTTATTTTACTAATAGATCTGGTAGTGTTGTTGCTGAAGCTGAGATGAAGTTTGGAAAATCTGTCACTGACCCTTTGAAACCACTGGAAGATGAAATCAAAAATGGAAAGCTTGGGGCATTCACAGTTAACCGGAAACTTGATTTGAATCCAAGTAAGGCATGCTCTACCTGACAAGTAGATTCTTTTTTTTCATGTGTTTGGAAAGTTACAAACTTACATAGTCTTTGTAACCTGTATGTTTTAAGATCAGCTCGACTTGTTAAAATGAGGCTACAATACTTGTACTTCTGAAGTCAAAGTAAACTCCTCTTTGTTTTCTTTATCCTTGCTTGTAAACAGCTCTGAATTGGAAAACTTTGTGGCAAGTGTTACAGTGTAGTCAGAGGAAATTGTTTTCTTATTCAAAATCAGCTGCTGTCTGTATTCTCACAGTATTGTATGGCTCGAACCTAACGAGGCTAACATTTCTTTGCTAAGATTGCTTATCGTTATTTAGATTGACGACCTATTGAAGACAGTTTCCTTTAGCCGAGGTTTTCGAACATTCCGCTTGGCTTAATTGGTCTTCTATTAGGTGGATTATCGTTCAGTTGGGTCAGGCAGTCTCATGCATTTGAGTACTCCAGATATTCTTTGCCATTACAGCCGGTTTTTAGGACGAATTCGGGAGCAAACAGCACCGGATTGAAAAATAGTGAAGGCTCCGCCAGTGATTCATGAACTTGACAAAGTGGTACGAAAAGCGAGTGACGTATCAGCAGCTGATTGGTGACATCAAACATACGTAAAAAATATCTTGATGTTACGGCTTTCCACAGGGCTTGAAGTCCCCGGTTTCTATAACGAAACCAGTTCTCATACTAAAAGCGGTGAAGATATCTTGCGCACAATAACAAGAGAAATTCTGGTGTAGACTCCAGCTAAGAGATGATTTAAAAGAGAAATTTATTCCTCGTGCACAGTCAAAGAGTAAAATTAAACGCATTTGATTATGTAGAAGGTGATGATGAAAACGATGAAAATGATGATTCGACTAAAAGGAAAAATTACATTTTAATTTACAGTAGATCTAGGAAAATTGAAAAACAAGATAACGAAAAAGGGACTAACGACTTACAGATATTTCCTCCTGCTGACGTGAACGGGCCGAGTGAAATAACCGATGATTTAGAACAACAACTTGCCGCAACAAAGGCCAACACTGATATGTTGTACATTGAAAAACGAGAACTTAAAAGTATAATCAAACGAGTCACATTAAGATCAAGGGGACGGGTAAAACTCGTAAAAGTACTCAGCGATACCACACAGCAAAACGTCTAAAAAGATCTATTATTGCTTACTTTTTTCCAGCTTTTCCCTCAACAAACGTTACGGCCACAGGTGAGAGACAAACGTTTACTTTCAAATCAAATAACTGTTTATTGAGTAAAATAGTTTGTATGAGAAATCACTTTTTCTCGTGTGCCTTAATTTCAATTAAAAATGCCAATACTTGGAAAGATATATGTATATTTGTCCATTGTACCATGAAAATACGTCCAATTACCGCTTCCTGTTTTCCAGCTTTTCTCTCAACAAACGCAACGGCCACAGGTGAGAGACAGTCGTTTACTTTCAAATCAAATAACTGTTTAGTGAGTAAAATCGTTTGTATGATATATCACTTTTTCTCGTGTGCCTTAATTTCAATTAAAAAATGCCAATACTTGGAAAGAAATATGCATATTTGTTTACCGTACCATGAAATTACGTCCAATTACTGCTTACTTCTTTCCAGCTTTTCCCTCAACAAACGCTACGGCCACAGGTGAGACACAAAGTCGTTTACTTTCAAATCGAACAACTGTTCAGTGAGTAAAATCGTCTTTATGTTAAATCACTATTTCTTGTGTGCGTTATTTATCATTAACATGCAAACACTTGTTAAGAGACATGTATATTATATATTTTTACCATCTGTGGACAACACAGAGAATGCAGTTAATGTTCAAGACAAACACCTTTACTTTTTTCTAAGAGAAAAAGAACTATGCCAAAGTTGTTTGCAACATGTTAAAGTTATTGTTAGTTCATGAAATTTTAACCTCGTAGTTTGATTTTTTGTCATCCTTTGTAACGTGCAAATATGACTAATGATTATAATTTATTGCTTGCACTTTTCCAGCTTTTCCTTTCACAAACGCCACGGCCACAGGTAAGAGACAAGCTCTCTTCTTTTTAAATCAAGTGACAGTCTAATTATTGAAATCGTCGTACGTCGATTTGCAAATTTACTCGAAACAACTTTTGCCACAAGCATTTGCAGAAATTTTTGGATCATTTTTGTTACCTTTTATGCACCACGAGTCTAACAAAATTATTTCCTCACTGAAAATATTTTATTTTTATGAATTCTAATCTCCTGTTAAAATTTGTTATCGTTTGTACCATGAAAGTGTGATTTTTTATTCTTTTCCAGCTCTTCTCTTCACAAACGTTACCTCCACACGTAAGGGGCAAGCTTGTTTACCTTCAAATCAAATTACTTTTAATTTGTTAAATTCTTGATTTTTAATTTTACTTTAAAAACGTTTTTGCAAAAAATTTTGTCTTTTAATGTCGTATGATATATGATTTTTGTTAACATTTACAACGCGTGAATTCATGCCTAAATATTTTACGCTCTTTTCTAGCCATTCCTTTAACAAAAAGCACGGCCTCAGGTGAGAAGGAACTTCGTTTATCTTCAAAATCTTTAACTTTACAAATTGCCCGTAGACGGACACAGTATCAAATATTTTGAGTTCGTCCACAACCAAATTTAAATTGTTTAATCGTTCGATTCACACTCCAACATAAGTAAGCAAGAGTCATACAAGATGCATATGTGTAAAAACAAAACCTAGCTAGCTTGCGAGAGCATGTGCTCGAATCACGTGACTATGAACTGTCAATCATTTCTTACAAACATATCACGTAACCAAAATTTTTTTTTAAATTATATCGCTTTAAGCCACAGGTAGCGCAAGCTCTCTATATGAACCATACAAGGAACATAATATGGCATATCGATTTGTAAGGATTTGTATCGGATTTTCTACTAGATATCCATGGAGGTAGTTAAAAGTGAAAATATTCAATAAAAATGGCTTAACTGATTCCATACGTGTGTTGTTTGCTCCTGGTGTCGTTATTTTACCGATTTAATTTGATTTAAGCGATTTTTTGGAATCCTGGTTTTCTTTTCTTAAAGAGAAGCGAAGGCTGGAAACCATGGCGGTCGAGGAACTGAGATATGGTCTCAGTGTTCGGGCCAAAATATAAAGTTAGAACGTTTCAAATCCCCTCAAACTGCCCCTCTGCCATGTTCGATAATCGTCCAAGATTGCCAACCGAAGGAAAATACTCAGTTCCCGATGCACAAAGAATAATTTGCCACGAAAGTTCCATTTCGTCGCCCTCAACTCCTATCGTTTGAAGCTTGGATCGATAAGCCGTGCAACCAACTAACAAGCTTAATCGTTAACCGATTCCGAAGTGGGTATGCTAGGTGTTCTGGGGTCAGTTTCAAGATGACAACTACTTCCCCGCCCTCCCCTAGGACCTGTAAGCGTGTGTTTTGTTTTGTAGGTTTTACAGGTCCTAGGGGAGGGCGGGGAAGTAGTCGTCATCTTGTAAACTGACCCCAGAACACCTAGCGAACCCACTTCGGAGTCGGTTAACGATTAAGCTTGTTGGTTGGTTGCACGGCTTATCGATCCAAGCTTTAATCGATAGGAGTTGAGGGCGACGAAATGGAACTTTCGTGGCAAATTATTCTTCGTGCATCGGGGACTGAGTATTTTCCTTCGGTTGGCTATCTAGGATGATTATCGAACATGGAAGAAGGGCAGTTTGAGGGGATTTGAAACGTTCTATTGTTACCGGCCGCGGAAGGAGAGGTCGAAATCATTTACATTGAAAGCAAACATACAAGCAATATGCCGGACCAAAACGAACCTCGTGCGTTTATTTATTCTTTTTGCCATGGCAACCCGTGACAAATACGTTTACATGGGAAGGGGAGGGGTGGTGTCCGTTTTCTCAACTTATCCTTAACACTAACTTTATGTTTTGGCCCGAACACTGAGACCATATCTCAGGTAGTCGACCGTCATGGTTTCCAACCTTTGCTTCTCTTTAAGAACAGAAAACCCGGATTAAAAAAAAGTCTCTTAAATCAAGTTAAATCGGTAAGGTAACGACACTAGAAGTAAACAACACACGTATGGAATAAGGTAAGCCATTTTTATTGAATATTTTCACTTTTAACTACCTCCATGGATATCTAGTAGAAAATCCCATACAAATCCTTATAAATCGATATGCCGTATTGTGTCCCTTGTGTGGTTCATATAGAGAGCTTGGGCTACCAGTGTTTAAGCTAGTGATTTGGCAAAGGTATTTCGTATTCTCCCACATCCGTCATGGATAATTACAATACTCCCGCAAACCGATGAAAAGTGAGGTTTTGCCTTTCTAAAGTCGAGCACTTGCTTAACGTACAGTTTTGACAACCTTCTATTGATTTTTCCAGAAATTTGTCGATATGTACTTAGAAAAGAAACTTGTTTTCACCCATGAGACCAAAGACAAAACAAAGATTTAACTCATCTACAGGTAGTTAAGTGGGGTCTGTTCTCCAATCGACAACGATATTCGTTATCACAGTGGTCAAAATGTTGTGGAATATCGTTGTCGATAAGAGTATAGACCACGCTAAACCAATGTCAATATTTTTTTGCCACAATATCGACGTCAAATACAACGATTACAACGACAACAGAAAATTGGCCAATCGACTGCGACATTACTGTCAATTGTGGTTAAAAAAAATATTATTACAGAAAGAGGCTGGGTCATCCCATCTCCTTTTTTAATTAACTCACGATAAGAGCCTCCATATAGCATTGTATACTATGTTTGAAGCCATGTAAATGTTACGGGTCATTTATGTTTAAAAAAAAAGTTTGAACACGTGTTGGTTTTCTTCAAGGTACAGATCAAAGTGGCGATCGGGAAAGACACCAAAACATGCTTCATGCCATTTACTTGACAATCTTATTTCTACTTGTGGTGATTATCATTGTATTAGTGTTTATCATTTGGAGAGGGAGGAATAAGCAAGGTGAGACATTTGATGTAATTGCCTTTTACCTGTGCAATAATCTCAATTAATCATTTGCCTCGATGGTAATTAATATGTTATTTTATCTTATTTACAGGTGCATTGAAGCAAACAGGGTAGGTGAAAGGTAGTTTTAACTCACTAGAGAGTTTTTATATAACAACAAGCCAAAAGTACGTTTCTCTTTTATCGTCATTCTTAAAAAAGAAAGAGATGTTGCTTAGCTTAGCAACTATTGAGGTTTTTAGGATAAACAGCCTCTCAGAGCTTATTTTTATTTCAAAAAAAAGAAAGAGTGTCTAGGAAGGAGGAATAACTTGTTTCATCTTTGGAGTGTGACTTTCCGCTAACATTCCTCCCATATTATTTTACCTTCTTGTGATACGCTTCTTCGATATGTTAAAATTCAATTAACTAAATCGAAATTGGGAGGACTCAAACAAAAGAAACGAAAACTGAACAAGCATGTTTTTGTTTAATTTTGTTTCAATAAATTGCCTTCCTGTTTCGAGCTTTAGTTTGAACTTACCTCATCGAGGAGCCCACTACTGTCCTTGTTAATTCTAACATCTGTCTAATTTTCTCACTTTCAATTAGCAACAAAAATCCAGATCTGCTTCTCTTAATTAGGTATTCTCGTGTTTACGTTTCAGTAAAGTGAAGTCTCACCGAGAAGACCAGACTGATATCCGGGTAATGAAATTCCCTTGGGAGAAAATTTTATTTAACAGTCTTGAACCTTCATTTCATACTACATGCAGCTATAATTCGAAATTAATTGTGACGCATGAGGAGCACGAGGAAGGCAGCCTTCAACTTTTCCTGATTAATATACAGTTAGTCATATTTATCAGTGGCTACGATAAAAAACCAACCAGCCTGTACTGTAGGGTTAAGGAGAAATACGACTCTTTAAAGGCAATTGTGTTATTTTTTGCTTATGTATGTCGGCTCTGATAACTAGCACATATATCTTACAATTTTATAGTTACAGTCACAATATCCCTGAACGTTCTGGTTTTTTTTTGTTTTTGTTTTTTTTTTTTTTTCGTTTGAACAAAAGCGTCTTATCTTTTTAAGTTTAACAGTGAGTGAGTGAGTGAATACTCTAAGTTAACTTTGGAAATTGTCTGTTGGAAATTACTTTTGTCTATCTTACTAAAGTTTCCTTTATAAAAATATTCCGGCGCTTCTCGAAACGGATGATAACTTTGTAACATTTATCACAACATCTTTCAGGGTCAAGAATCACCACCAGAGCTTCAAGTGATAGGATGTACAAACATTCAAGGAGAATTGATGTTAACAAATAGGCAGTCTCTAAAGTTGCAGCCACAGAGCTCAGGAAACGAGGGCTAATATCTGGTTTGAGGCAGCGGATCAAGGCGATCCTCTTAGATCTACGTAGGATAGGTTAGGTTAGGATACGATAGGATCGGAAAGTTGATTTAAAACACGGGGGTATGAACTTTTTACAGTCCTTGCTTTCCAAAACAGCTAATTTTACCTTGTGTAAAAAAATGATTAAATACCGACTGAAAATGATAAGAAAAAAGCAATGTGTTGAAATGTAATTACTTTTTATATTTAGTTTCAAATGTGAGTTAGAGCTCGAAGTGACTATTTCTAATCAACTTAATATCTTAGACGCCGTCTTCATTTTTTCCGTTGGGGTGTTAGGTCTTCGGGACGTCGTATCTGAAGGAGTTTAATCCGCCCTTCGTATTGTGAACCCTCGGTATATATAGTTTATCAATTCTCCTAATATTTTGTTTGGTGTTTATTTCTTCTACCAATTCTTTTATATATTGTGGTTCTAAATTGTTAAACACGGCTTCATAAACAGCAATACTGTCATCTTCTTTCCCCTGCTTAAATATAAATTTCGTGCTTCTTATTAAGTCTTCGGCCTTATCTTGAATTCTTTTCCCACTGACACCAAATTCGTGAGCGGTATACTAGGTGCGGTATAGCGAAGACCCGATACAAAGCTTCCTTCGTGTTCGTCAGCAATATCTTCAGTTTGCATCGTTTCATGACAACCAGGTGCTTACGAGGTGCTTGCTAACTTTTCCGTAGATCTTGGTGGTTTGTGTTTACGTGATCATCCACCTCAATTCCGGCGCGTTGCTGTCCTCGCTTGCATTAAAAATACCTTGCCATTTAAGTATCGTTTAATTCTACTCAATGCTAATATTAAGCCTGTTCTTGAGTATTGTGTGTCTGTTGGGGGAAGTATGGAATATAGTTCTATTAGTTGGTATCTTAAAGGAATAAAAAGATGTGTGAGCGCATTGATTTGGATTATCCTCCATAGGTTACAAATCTGCCGCTATTTCCTGAACATAGATGTCTACCTGTCAATCATATCTGTATTGAAAGAAGACTAACATATAACAATAATATGAAGCGAATTTGATCAGTACTTCACGTTTGCCAGTAAAGTGGACCGCTTATGAGGGTTTAGTTTATGGAAAGTACACAACACAAAGTGATGTGTAAGTATTCCTACCTTTAAGATCCTCAAAAAAGCATTCGTCTCGGTATCAACTTCAGGCCCGAATTTTCGTCATTCTTCTTTCTAAGAATCCCTATACAACCGCTAGATAGCCTGCAGATTAACGTGGAACCCATGAACGGAGATTCAAATATCTTCATCTATATTTTCCACTTTTACTGCTGATTTATCAGGAAATTTTCGCGGTGGTGAACTTAATATTATAATAATAATAACAATAATAATAACGGTTTATTCACAGTATATCCACTTAAAAGGGTGTGACTCTTCATCTGTGAAGGCCTACGATACTAATATTTAATATTATATGTACAATAAAAATGGAAAGAAAACTAAATTATAATGAAAACCATATGAATGTAGAATGTACTGGTTAGTGGTTGGTTCTTTACAAGGAAGACAGAGCGCGCGCTTTTAAGAACGCCTTGCAGAGCGTGCCGTCTTTAAAATCTTTGCAATTCCTTATATTTGCTGGCAATTCATTAAGTTAAGACAAGCAGCTAGTTTAATTAAAAAGTATTCCCACCGCAGACGGGATCGCGAAAGTTTCATGTTGTATTCTGAAAGCAAATGAGCTCAAATGAACCGGTGTCCCTTTAACCATAACTGGCCTATGCGAATGTTGATGACCTAGCTATGGAATGAACGAAGTCAATAATTGCAACGTATCATGGAGGCAGGAGACTAATTTTAAATTTTCATGTCAATCTCTAGAGTAGGGTTACAGGTTACAGGTTACAGGTTCAGTCTGGTTTTGAAGTTGACTGATGAAAGAGCTGGTTGAGAAACAAAAAATATGCCATATTAATTGTGGAGGTGAATTAGCATCAGATCAAACAAAGAACCAGTTTCTTAAGTAATTCATGTTGCCGTCGCTATACGTAATCAGAAGCCCTGACAGGATAATGAAACATTCTGAATATTTTCCAGTTACTCTGCGACTTTTTGATAAGAACAAGTTCGAGGGCACGGTTTGTGTTCATTCATTATGAGAATCGGGAGTGCGCGTTTTATTTCAGTAGAGAAAAATGCACTTTTTGAATGCCTTTCACGTGAGACATATTTTGATTGTTTTTTCACTTTGCGGTAAATACTTTGAGTTGCTATGTGATCTTCAATTGTCGAGTACTCTTCATGGTTTGTTTACTTAAATCTGGTGTCAAAAGATGCCCAATTATCCTTCAACAGGTTTTGGTTAATTTTCTAATAAGATTACTACCTCTTAAAATAAATTTTTTGTCTTTGTTCCATTGGCTTAGTATAAATCTAAAACGAGTTCGTTGACTTCCATTTGTTATAATTGAATGGCAATCAGCATATCAAGATTAATCATTCTACAAAATGTTTCATTTATCACCCACTAAAGTAAAAATGTTTACAGCAATAACCCAAACAGAATTTTTGCTGGGAAAGTATATTTACATTAAGAAAAGACCACGCAAGTGAGTCCTGGTTTTCGGGTGGGCTGAATGGCTTAAGCGGAGGAGATAAGCGAGGCATTATTCACCTCCGGGCAGTCAAGGGCGGCAAAGAAAACGTTTGGAGCAAATCATTTCATGAAACGAGGGCGCTGGTCATGATTATTGTGTTAAATCAAACTTACCGTAAATTATATTTGATTGAGGTTCGAAAATAACAACACACGTACACACACACACACACACACACACACACACACACACACACACACACACACACATACACACATACACATCTAATCTTGACTGCTCGCAATCTCAAGCACGAAAACCGTTATGTCATGGGTTCAACTGCATGCTTCTGCACAAGGCTGACTATCTCATGGGTTGAACTGCTCCTGTACCGGCCTGACTCTTTGGCTTTATTTTCACTACTGCTTAAGTAGTGTTCATACTGCGAAGATCACCCTCATCTTCATTTAAAAATCCGCAGTTTCAATATATATTTCATAAACCCATTGTCGTTATATCATCACTTCCCGGGTTTATTACAAACCAACAAAGTTAAAAGCTTCCGGCCGGGTTTTTTAGTTAAGTTGATGGTGGAGCTCTGCACCGATCAACACGGGGGATATTCGTGGGTGATAAATGCATTGCATGGATATTGGCTGCCTTCATTTTGAGGTCCATGTAATCACAAAAAAGAAAGAGGCTAATATCCAGTCATCATGACCGAACAAGCTTGGTTAATAAAGGATTTATTACAAAGCAAACATTTCTCGCTTTATTAAGAATAAAGAATGACTATTTTATTTCGAGAGCCGGGAAAGAAAGCCAACCGCGAATTTAAGACAATAAACCAGGAAAGTAGTTTATGTTTTCTTAGTTTTGACTGTTTTCTACAGCTTTTTACCACTCTATCGCTTCACTGTTCAAAATTTACGAACTTTGTAAGTCCGCTCCACGTAATGTTTTTCTTGCGCGGGATCAAGGTGGGTAATCCGAGCGGGAAGGGCCCAACTTGCCCGCTCAGGTAGCCAATCAAAACAGAGGATCCACTTTTTATTGCCCATGGGTGCTACTGTCGATGAAGCAATTGTCATTTTTGACAGGGCCGGATGGTTATTATCGTGTCTACTCGCCTTCTGACCATTCACGACTCATTCACGACATTAACACGGCAAGCGAACCGAACAGAACGACCTAACTTTACCGACGGATCGAAACAGACTAATCACGACCGACTTACGCCACTTGAGTCTCACAGCCAATAACATCGCGGAAAAACTGACTAATCATTTTACACGAACTGGACTAAGAACATTCTACTGACAACAACTATTCATTTGACTCTGATGATGACTTCCGCACAGGTTGTCGAAACGTTAGTTACTACTACCGACAACAGTCCTTCTCAGGACTACACTCACCCGGACGATCACACTATACTTTCACGTGTTACCCCCCGGTTCAAACCATTTACTGCATGTAGCTAGTTTATTACAAAGTGCTACAAGCGTTAGAAAGTGAAACAGCTTATTATATTACAAACTGCAACGAGTGGTTTATTACAATGTGCAACGAGTGTTACAAGGTGCGACAGCTTACAAGGTTACATGTGTTACGAGTGTAACGTTACATGTCTAACGTTACATTAGCGTTACGTTAGCGTTACATGTGCAACGAGTGTTACTACAAGGTGCGACAGCTTATTACAAACTGCAACGATCATTACAAAGAGCGACAGAACACACCTTTATTCCACTAACACATGCCATGTATTGAATCTTTACTTTTCGTAGAATATTCTAAAACTTCTCATCTTTATTAACTCACCCTTTCATCCTATGCTTGATTACTTGCGATTAGAGATTATTTGCAGAAGTGGAGGTCAACATCCCCAATTTTCATTGACATTGTAGAAAATATTTGTTCTGGTACATATCCCAAAAGCTAAAAAACTAGCGAAAGAAGCTCACAGTTTTCCTCAAGCCTCGCCCTCGGAAAACTGTTCGCATCTCGGAACAAATATTTTCCGCGGATAACCATGCATATTTTCGCACCAAATATAGAGGCTATTGTTTATGAATGCCGAGTAATGATTCGATATTATACGTAATATGTTGAAAATCTCTCCGTGAGATGCTCATTTAGACAGATGGTCGATAAACGTAACACGAAAAGAGATGAAACATTTCATAGGATTGTGAATACATATCAATTTCAATAGATTACATGATTTTTCAGATCTGAGACTCATCTTTTAAAAGAATAAAGCTTAGTCATGAAGGGTACTTTCATTTAATGATGTCGTAGATTACGGAACTGGAACAGCCATTTGACGTCAAACCATAATTAGTTTTTGTTCCTTCCGTTTGATAGGAAAGAAACTCGTCAAGGATACTATGCACGTACTTGGAATATTTCTTCAGTTAAGTTTCGAAAAGGGAATATTTAAATCAATTTAGTCAGTCAGCCAGTCAAAGTATATCTAAATCAACTTTGTCAGTTAGTCAGTAAGTGAAATCTAAGTCAATTTAGGTTTATGAAAGGAAAATGAGTGTCTTTCGATGGGGTTTAGCCACGCTTTTACTCTGTTCCGCAATTCAGAAGTCAGGTAAGGCACATGGAGTTAAGAATATAGAGATGCTAGTTTTGTTTGCTACTTGGAATAAAGCTATAAAATAACTCGACATACGGTAACACATCCTTAAATTTTCTGACAAATGAACAAAAATTATTTAAGTTACGTGTGATGAGTTGAAATACAAGTAGATGTTGCCTATTTGCCTTTTTCAGAGTCATTCAAAATCAGCAAGAGACCTTCCAATCCCACAACTGTGGTGTTAGGAGTGAACAGCGACCGAGTCAGACTTGAGTGGCGGTATTCTGATGCACCGAGTTCCTATCTCGTTGAGTTTTGGAGACAGAAACCTGGTGAACCGATTAAAAAAATATCATCAAGCAAGGATGGAAACGCGTTCAACCCGAGCTTCACAAGTGAATTCAATGCTTTGCTTGATGCGACACTGATACTAAAGAATGTGGAGAGAAATATGGAATACAACTACCATGTTCGACTGCTGGATACTAATGCTAAATTGATAGAGCAAGACACAGTTACTATTAATGTAGTTGGTAAGTGATGCTGTTTGATGAGTTGCTTTAATGCACCTCATCCTCTGAAACATTTATTTCGTTTCAGTTACTGCGTGCGTCAATAACTTTATGGTGTCTCAATGATACTGAGTCCATCGCGATTTTATAAAAATCTTGACACAAACTTCTTAACAAAAGCTATCTCTATCTTTTTGTGAAATGACATTATTTTTACGAAATCTTAGAGTATTGTGCGGTAACCTGAAGTTGCAATACACGCAGCCACACAAATTGCAGTTTCGATCTATTGCAGTTCCCCTTTAATGTTTAAAAAGGCTTGTTACTTCAGTTTCAGTGGCAGTCGATGTAGTCATCCTTTTATGTGATACTAGGAATGACTGGAATTCTTTTGAATTGATGGTTACGTTACATTTTGGTATCCGAATGCTTTAAATTGTTTATTTTTGTTTCTTTTTTAATGAAGATTGATAATTCCGCTTCCGCTTGGGTTATGTAAATATGTTCTATGTCACCAATATTATTCAATTTTGTCCTTCCTTGTGCACCAATTCACTTTGAGAGAGCTCTTATGCTACATTGTTTTATCAAGTATCGTCTCAGCAAGATTTCCGTAGAACCTCACGCTTCACTGTTAATAGTTATTTGATAAAAGAGTGTGCGAAATGAGTTCTTACAGTTTGTTACTCATGGGCCAAATTGGCACTGTTCCCTTCCGTAATTGATTGGCACCAAAAAGCGCGTCCCAGAAGCCATATGATTAGGTCACTCGCTCATGTGAAATTTACTCGAAATATCAGCTATAAAACTGGTAATTTTAGGTCTGTAACTGTTGTCTTGACTAGTTTGAATGCCTTGTTTTGATTGAAACCTGCTCGTCTTGTTTAGGTTTAGTCCGTTTGATGCATTAATCGTCAGAGACGATTTGTGGCTGTTTACTCCTTACTGCTCAAATTGTTTGGTTTTGAGGCATTTTTAGTTTTTCAACAAAGTTAAATTAGGTCTGCATCAAAGAGAATAATACCTTTCAACCGTGTTCACGCATACGTTTCCCTATCTTGTCGACTCAGGATCTTCAACCTCATCTTTCTGCTGAACAATAGTTTGGCCGGTGATACTCCTATGGGGTGTGGTTCTGTAACCTCTTAGGAATGTTCTCATCTCTATACCTACATACCTACATATATACATACATACAAGCAGACATACCTACCGTTTATTGACATGAATTCACACTTAGCCTAATAGCTATTGAACAGGAAAGTCCACAAATGAAATAAGTAACGAAATAAATAACAACTATAACAATCTAAAAGTCATGCATACATGTGGGTCTCTTTGGTAGAATCTTCAATAAAGGAACTGTTCTTGGCGTTAAACCTTTTTCTTGCTGACTGGCATTCAACACAGTATCCCGGTCAACAACGTGCTTCATTCTTAGCTTGCAGTAATTTCTTCTTAGCTCTAATTAAGATTTAATCCCTATTCAACTTTTGCCGAGGTTTAAGTCGGTTCCATATGCTTAGTTGTACGAAAATAAATTCCTTCTTCTTCAAGCTACCGCTGATAATTTCGAACTCCCTCAACTCATTCGAAAGCTGTTGACTGTCTCGGCCGTTGGAAACCTTTGACTGACTGTGTGGAATAAAACTTTCCAATTATGGAAAGCCTCTGGCCAGCAGGTTTTTCCTTTCAGCAATATTAAAGAAAGATCCAGATTAACTTTCCGTTCAAGTTCCTCTTTGTAACTTTGTAACGTTTCTCCAATGACGTCCCTCTGTTTTTCATCTGTATCGTAATCTGAATCAGATAACTTGAGAACTTCTCATGAACGTTACCGAACCTAATCTATTCGGCTGTTTGCTAAAGTCAGGATTTCTGCGAAAAAATTGATCCGTAAATAAGTTGATAAACTGCCTTTGTTCCCAAGTATTTTTTTATCTTTAATGGTCGGCCTTAGATCATAGCCAAAGGTCTACAAATTCAATGTCAAGAGAACACGATTCGACAGTGACATAGATTCAGAATGGCGATTAATATGCTTTTCAGGCACTCTCGCGTAACAATGAAGTAGCAGGAAAACTAATAGGGCTCTAACATGCATCAAGATAGGCCCGAAAGGCGTGAATGATTGCTACAAGGAATATTGTTGGCCCAAGGAGAGGATGACAGTCTGTGGTAGTACTACCCCCAGTATTTTGTCGGGTCTCCCCTGAAATTTCTAATGGTACCGATGTACAATGTTGGGTGAAGAGGGGCACTGCAACAGTTAAGTGTCTCGCTTAAGTGTACATTGCACTTTTCAGTGTCCAGTTTAAGACTTAAGCGTGAACCTTTTGATACCGTGTCCAGCGCATTAACAACAAAGACGCATGCGTCTCTCAATGAGCAACCTTATATTACATCGCTTATATTCACTATTCACAACATTTCATTAATAACAACATTACCTTTGGAGGGGAATTTTTTAGAGTCGTGATTAACATGTTAAGCAATGTAATAATTGTGATAACATCGCGCAATCTGTACACATTGTATTTATCTTAAATTGTTATTTCCTCAGTGCCTCCAATTATTACTCAGCTACCAGAACCAAAGCCTTTGTTTATCATTAGACAAAGCTATACTCTGACCTGCAACGCATCTGGTGACCCTCTACCAAATATTACTTGGACAAAAGATGGTATTCCTGTAGACAAGTTTAATGTCACAGGTTACCAGCTCCATTTGATCAACGTGAAGAGGGAGGATGTAGGATCATACAGATGTAGAGCTAGTAATGGATATGGAGATGATGCCACCAGTGTCAGCATAGTTGGCGTAAGATGTAAGAATTACGTCCTCTATTATCAAAGCTGTCTCTCTGATTACAGCAATGCATTTTCAAATTGTTTTATTCCTTGATTTGTGACAGCTAAAACTGTATTTTAATTCATGCAGGAACTACAATCAAAATAATGGCATAGACTGAGCACATTATAGAAAAGTAGTTTTACCTTTCTTTTTTAGTATTCAGATGTCGTTACAGTTTACCTTTCGTTTACACTTGTAAAACGTGAGTTTGATACAGATACCTGTAGGTGTTGACTTCGTGAAAGCATTTTTGTCAGCATAATATGCACTGACCTTTCTAGGGTTCAAGGTTGATTTTGTTTACGTAAGCGCCAAGTATTGATTAAAAAGCTTTGTGTTGAAACCCAAGGGAAATGGCTGATTAGAGCAGTTTGGTGGCCAAACGTGTCTGAATGAAAACCTTTTGCCTTCAGATCAAAGCACAGACGGAAACACAAAGTTACAAAGACATTTCTTTTCTTTAAACGTTCTCTAATTCGTGAAAGGCGTGGTCCTGCAATATACTTGATATCAGCAATGGTCATTTTTAAGTCATTTCTTACAAAATTGTGAAATGTGTGCTAATCTTTATATTTTACTGCACTGTAGGTGATGATTGTGAAACCAGGATGGTTGAATTAATACTAAAGACTGAAACCTGGAAGTCAGCCTTGAACAACAAAGAGTCAATTGAGTTCAAAACACTGCAGGCAAACTTATTATCAGAAGTAAGTATCCTCAAGCATTTAGTAACTGCATTTGGTGGTAATTTGAAAATTTTTATGTATGAGCGTAAAATGCCAAGTAACTCCTCTCGTCCAGCACTGCTTGGGCTGACTTAGCTTCTGACTGATTTATTTGAGAAGGCGGCCTAGCACTTATCTTTACAGCGGTAATCGGGGCAATTAATTTTTATAGCCTGGTGAACATTCGGTGAATAGTTTGCAGATTGTATGCTTTTCTATTAAGGTAAATGAACTTAAAATTCGATTCAGGGAACTTTTGGATTTCTTTCATTAGGTAGTTAATCAAGAATGGAGGAAGAATGTTTCTTTTTTGTTTTAATAGGATATTTTTTTAAACCTTAATTATTAAGCTGAACTAGGGATGACCACTTTGTGGTTTTTATTTGAATTTGCCTTCAGTCCTCTATTAATGTCTCATGAGATTTAGAGATGAGATCGTAATAGCCTTCAATAAATTACAACGATATATTGGAGGAATAGATTAGTTACACAACGTAAATTTGTACATTTTACTCTATAAGAGAAGTGCTACACAAGTCTGAAACGAGTGGATTAGTGCATTGTCTTTTTGCTCCACGCGAACATTTGAATTGTGCATCTCACGATTTTTAGAATTAAAGATAACTCTTGTTTTTGAATCTAAGATCTCTTCTGTTTACACCAAAAATCCTGGAAAACAACTGTACACAATGGGTCTTGTTGAATTGAGGCAAGTTTATAGCTAACAGTGCTCAGTGTGTGCATATTTCACTTGTCTAAAACTTAATTGTTATTCTTGGAACATTCAATAGTCCATTTCCGACTTACCGTTGGCCTCGTTTTCAAAACGAGGCCTGGTGCTCAAACATTCTTGTTAAAATGAGTTCAATTTGCATGTGAATGAAAACTTATAATGATATGAAAAGATGAGCACCAGGACTCGTTTTGAAAATGAGGCCGAGGGTAATTCGGAAATGGGCTATTTGTTTCATGTAATCATTTATCCTTACAGGTTTAAGTTTACGTTTTACACTTAATCGAAGTGTTTACAAGATTTTGGGATATTTATCATTATTAATTTTGAAACAATGATGTTCAATAGAATGATGTTCATGGAGTAGATGAAAATGAGTACACGTAAATCGTTTAATATTATGCAAACAGGTATATCAGTGAGCTTTAAATTCTTTTGATAGAGCCGGCAGTGTTGTTGCCATAGTAGAGATGAGGTTTGGAAAATCTGTCACTGACCCTTTAAAACCACTGGAAGATGAAATCAGAGATGGAAAGCTTGGGTCATTTACAGTTGACCGTGAATTACACCTCCCTTCCACCACAGGTAAACCAAGTAGGTTATCTATATTGAAGTATATCAAGGATTACATATATATGAACTGCGGTTATGAAACATATATGTACACGATCCTTCGCAGTAAAGCACTATTTAAGCAATAGTGAAAATCAGACCTGAAAAAAATTCAGGCCTGTACGGGATTCGAACCACTGACTTATCATCTACGGGTTTATGTCGAATTAATTTGATGACCTGCTCCAAGTTGGCTTGTTAGCTCAATTGGTAGAGCGCTGCACTAGTATCGCAGAGGTCAGTGGTTCGAATCCCGTACAGGCCTGAATTTTTTTCAGGTCTGATTTTCACTATTGCTTAAATAGTGCTTTACTGCGAAGGATCGTGCACATATACATATATCAAGGATATTACGCACTGCGAGGAAATGCGAATTTTTCCCCGAGTTTTGATAGTATCTATCATTTGTTCGTTTCACTCGTACAATGTCCTGTTTGCTTTGCAGATATTAGTTACGCACGCTAAGGCCAAATGTAAGGCAGACTTTACTTGCACGTTCAACGAGCTTGCATAACAGCTACGTCGACACTACAAAAAAATAAATATAAAATAATACATGGCGCGCGTAGAGATGGAATTTCTCTACGAGTGTTCAACTCGATATTTGTTGTGTTGAGTTTAGCAAGTTTTTATTATTGAAACACCAAAAGCCTTTGCTGAAAAGAAACGTCGACTTTATTGATGAATTAAAAAGACTTAGTAAATATTAAGATTCACAGTCCGCGGAAAAATTTGTAAGGTGTATGAGCAATAAGGCTCAAGATAAAGCGTTTAATTATACAAAAGAAAAAAAACAATGGCGTAACTTTTAACCTACACAATGCTCAGTTGTCGGTTTTGACTAAGAACTGCTGAGGTTCTTGGCTGTTTTCCTGAATGTTACTATTCAAAACTTGCAAGCTCTGAAACTTCTTCCTTTGTGGCCTTTGGCGGACCATCTTACGGGTAGAAGCTGAAGTTGAAACATGAACGTTTAAGGTTCTTCCAGATATATAATTTCCTTGGAAAGGAGACTTGAGCATGTGACTTTCCACCAGGCACAGTCCTGCTAGCGTGTTCTTGTTGCATCAACGGCTACGGTGATCGAAGCTGCGACAAGAAAGAATATGCAAATATCGGAAGACAAATATCGACGCGGACGGGGGTTATTGTGTGATAACTGTCCTGTGGTCTTGCACCACGTGACGTAAAGTAACCAATAAAATCGCGCCAAAATTAATGGGTGGCTTATAATCAAGTATATCAAGGATATTACGCACTGCGCAGAAATGCGAATTTTCCCCGAGTGTTGATAGTATCTATCACCAGGAGCCCATAATGGGCTCCTGCTGTCACTTGTTCGCTTCACGCGTATAATGTCCTGTTTGCT
The DNA here is from genome assembly GCF_964205215.1 of Stylophora pistillata. Taxonomy (NCBI): domain Eukaryota; kingdom Metazoa; phylum Cnidaria; class Anthozoa; order Scleractinia; family Pocilloporidae; genus Stylophora; species Stylophora pistillata. The sequence goes on along the minus strand of NC_142525.1, from coordinate 17,731,905 downwards.
ATGCAGATATTAGTTATGCACGCTAAGGTCGAATGTAATGCAGACCTTACTTGCACGTTCAACGAGCTTGCATAACAGCTACGTCGACACTCTACAAAAAAATGAACATAAAATAATACATGGGCGCGCGTAGAGATGGAATTTCTTAGGGCTAGAAAGCCTTGTAAAATGCCCCGGTTTATCTAACGAAACCGTTCTCATTCTAAAAGCGGTGGAGATATCTTGCACTTACAATAACAAGAGAAATTCTGGTACTTTCACAGTCGATGATGATAGTTTTTGTTTTCATCTGCGCTACTCTCTGTTTGATGTGCCAATACTTGTCTGTATAGATATACAGGTATATTGAATACTTTTGAGTTCTGTATAGGTGCGAGATTAACTGATTTATTCTATTCTATTTTCTCTTTTCTTTAAAACTACCTTAACCCGGCAAAATGCGAGGTTATAGTTATTACGAAGCCGAACTGAAATGTCGTAGTTTAATATTTGTCCATTGTACCATGAAAATACGTTTAATTATCGCTCGCTGTTTTCTAGCTTTTCCACTGACAAACGGTACGGCCCCAGGTGAGAGACGACTTCGTTTATTCTCAAATCAAATAACTGTTCAGTGAGTAAAAACGTCTTTGTGATTTATGATTTACGCGTGCGTTATCTTCAATTAAACATGCCAATACTTATAAAGATGCAGTTAAATATTTTTTACCATGTGTGAACACCATATGGAGTGCAGTAAACAGCCTTACTTTTTCTATATTTCCGAGAGAAAATGACCAATGCCAAAGTTTTTTGCATCATGTTAGTTATTGTTATTACACGAAAGTTTAATCTCGTAGTTTGATTTTTTGTCACCCTTTTTCCATGCAACTATGTCTAATGATTGCTTGCTCTTTTCCAGCTTTTCCCTTTACAAACACCACGGCCACAGGTGAGAGACAAGCTCTTTCCTTTTCAAATCAAGTGACACTCTAATGACTGAAATCGTCGATTTTCAAGTTTACTCGAAACGACTTTTGCCATAAGCATTCGCAAACAATTTTGATTGTGTTTGTTACCTTTTTATGCACCACGCGTTGATGCGCAGATGCTAATTCTATCAAAATTGTTTCCTTCTTGCTGAAAATATTGTATTTTTATGAATTCTAATTTCTTAGTTAATATATGTTTTCGTTTGGACCATGCAAGTATTACAAATGATTTCTTACGGTTTTCCAGCTTATACCTTCACAAACGTTACCTTCACAGGTGAGGGGCAAATTTGTTTAATTGAAAATCTATTTTTTTTTTTTATTTGTTAAAATCTGCGATTTTTAATTTTACTTAAAATACTATTTGAAAATAATTTTGTCTTTTAATGTCGTATAATTTATGCTTTTTGATACTTTTTACAGCACGTAAATTCATGCCTAAATATTTTACGCTCTTTTCCAGCAATTCCTTCAACAAACAGTACGGCTTCAGGTGAGAGGGAACTTCGTTTATTTTCAAAATCTCTAATTTTAAAAATTGTCCATCGCAAATTCCACTTGAAAACGTGGTCAAAGTGTGGTGGGGTATCGTTGTTGATAAGAGTACAGACCACGCTAAACCCATGTCAATTTGTATTTTTTACCACAACATCGACATCACATAAAGCGACTCTTTCAGCGCGTGACACGTTACGTAATACGCCGACGCATGCAAATTATCTGTACTCTCAGCGAAAACAGAAAATTGGCTAGTCAGATCGTGGCATTACTGTCAATCATGGTAAAAAAAAAATGTTATCACAGAAAGAGGCGGGATCATCCATCTCCCTTCTGCATTAACTCGTGATAAAAGCCTCCATATAGCATTGTATATTTGAAGCCATGTAAATGTTGTTGGCTATGTATGTTTAAACACGTGTTGGTTTTCCTCAAGGTATAGATCAAAGTGACGATCGGAAAAGACACCAAAACATGCTTCATGCCATTTACTTGACAATCTTATTTCTACTTGTGGTGATTATCATTGTGTTAGTGTTTATCATTTGGAGAGGGAGGAGTAAGCAAGGTGAGACATTTGATCTAATTTACCTTTACCTTTGTAATAATCTCTCTTGATCATCTGCCTGGATGGTAGTTAATATGTTATTTTATTTTATGTACAGGTGCATTGAAGCAAACAGGGTAGGTGAAAGGTAGTCTTAACTCAGTGTAGAGTCTTTATTACAACAAGCCAAATTACGTTTCTCTCTTATTATCAATGATTTTTCAAAAAGAAAGAAATATTCCGTCGCTTATCAATTATTGAGGTTTTTAAGGCACACAGCTTTTCAGTGCTTTTTTTTTGAGAAAAGAAAGAGTGACTAGGAAGAAGGAATAACTTGTTTTTGTAGTGTGACTTCCCACTAACATTCCACCCATATCATTTTTACCTTCTTCCAATGAGCTCCTACGATATGTTAAAATGCAGTTATCCAAATCAAAACTTAGAATACTCAAACAAAGGAAACGAAAATGTGAACAAGCATGTTTGCTGAATTTTGATATAGCGAGAGACGCTTTTTTTATTCTTTGAAAATGTAATCTCATTTGGTTTTCTCCTCTTGTTTCTATGAATCGCTCTCCTATTTCGAGCTTTAGTTTGAACTCACCGCATCAAAAAGTCCACAGTGGAATTGGGATGGGACACTACTTGTCCATGTTAATCCTAGCTTCCGTCTCATTTTCTCATTTTTAATATGCAGCAAAAATAAAACTGCAGATCTACTTCTCTCAACCAAGTATTCTTATGTTCACGTTTCAGTAATCTGAAGTATCATCATCAAGAAGACCAGACTGATATCACGGTAATGAAATTTACTTGTGAGAAAACTTTTATTTAACGGTCTTAACCTTCTTTTCATACTACATGCAACTAAAATTCGAAATTAAATGTGACACATGAGGAAGGCACCATGCAACTTTTCCTGATTAATATACAGTTCATTATATTTATCAGTTGCTACAATAAAAAACTAACTAGCCTGAGTATTGAAGGGTAAAGGAGAAATATGAATCTTTAAAGACAATTGTGTTATTTACTACTTATGTATGTGCGCTCTGGTAACCAAAACGTCTATCTACCTATTTTATGGTTACAGTCACACTATCCGTGAACGCTGTTGTTTTTTTTTTAACAAAAGCTTCTTCTTATCCTTTTAGGTTTTAAATACTGAGTGAGTGAGTACTTTAAGTTAACTTTGGAAATTGTCTGTTGGAAATTACTTTTATCTATCCTTCTAAAGTTCCCTTTACAAAAATATTAGCTTCTCGAAACAGATGATAGCATTGTAGTATTTATCACAACATTTTTCAGGGTCAAGAATCACCACCAGAGCTCCAACTGGTAGAATGTTCAAGTATACAAGGAGAATTGGTGTTGACAAATAAGCAGGCTCTAAAGTTGCCGCCATAGAGCTCAGGAAACGAGGGCTAATAACTTGCTTGAGGCAGTGGACCAACGCGTATGCACCGGGCGATCATCTTAGATCTACGTAGGATTGGTTAGGTTACGATAGGATAGGGAAGTTGATTTAAAATTGTGGGGTATAAACTTTTTATAGACCTTGCGTTCCAAAACAGCCAATTTTACCTTGCGTAAAAAAAAAAAAAAAAAAAAAAATTAATAAACGAATAGCGACTAAAAGCTAAAAAAGGAATAATCACCTTCGATAAAATACATATTTATTCGGACTATTCGATGTAGCATTTGATTAACAAGATAAGAAAAAAGTTACATTTTGAAATGTATTTACTTATTAGGTCTTTACTTATTGGGTATTTACTTATTAGGTCTTTAGGGCCTTGTATCTAAAGGATTTTAATCGGCATTTCGTATTGTGAACCCTTGGTATGTTTAGTTGATCAATTCTTCTAATACTATTATGGTGTCTCTTTCCTCTGCCGATTCAGTAATATGTTGTGGTACTAAATTGTTAAATGCTCAATAAACAGTCAGAATGTCATCTTGTTTTCCCCTGCTCAAATACAAATCTCGGTGCTCTTCACTAAGAGAGTGTTCACAAGAAATTTGGGCAGGGGCGATAAAGCTCAAATCACCGATTTGGCTTAAACTTAGCAAAAATACTAAGTATTATGAGTTAATAAATGTGTGAAAATAATAGGTCAGAATATTCAATATGGGATATATAGGGTCCCCTTGGGAAAAACCCCTATTTCCTAAATTTGTTGCATAATAGAGTCCTAAAGTGCTTACGTCACGTTTCCATAGCACCGGAATTCTGTGGTCTAAACAAACCAATATGGCGTCCCTAGCGTGACACATTGTCGTTGACCTCGAGCACTTCAAGAGCTATAATAGCGCATTTTATCCTCCAATAATAGAAATAAGATAAAGAGAATCAAGATAACCTTTGGCCTTACTATTACTAACTTTGCATCGCTGCTGTGACAAACTGAAAAGCCATCTGCAAATTCATTCAACTGAGTTATGTTACACATCTATCAGACTTTAAGAAAATTGAATCTTTTTAAATTTTTCATTTCATTTCTTCCCTTGCCTCTCCCTTTAGTGAAGACTACTTTTCTGCTTTTGACAAAGTCCAAAAATAAGGGTATTTTAAGGCCCAATGTTTCCGATGACCAACCACTTCTGATCATTATTCCTACATGGGTAGTGAAAGCCATCACTTTACTTTCGAAATCAGTAATAAAATTTTGGGGCAACTGATTTCATAACCCATGCTGACGTGAAATTACATCTAACTCTTGCTTTTTGGTCTGTATCTGAATTTCGTAAACCAAATCTTTGTTTTATTAAATAAAAATAACTTGAAATTTATAAGAAATTTCCCGGAGAGTATCATCTAAACATGAACGAGGAGAGAGTCTTTGAATATTTTAAGTTGAGCCCTTTTTGAGAGCCTTTTTCGCAGCCATATTTGGATTATTCTCGAGGAAACGCAGCAGTTGATGACGAAGATCAAGGGCGCATGTAGTCGAACTTTCTGACAAAAGAAATCTAGGAAGCGGAAAATTGATAGACATACATGCCTCTGTGGTGCCTCAGTTGCAAATTTTGGCTTGATATCATTTGTTAGTTAAGTAGCCATTTTGTAAACAATGTAGCAGATTCGATTTGCTTCGTTGCCTTGTTGAAATATTAAACGCGGCGAGAGCTCTCGGAAAGATCGATGAAAATTATTGGTCTTTTACTACGTGGTACTTATTGACTTACATGATGTGCGTTGGTGGCAAAAAGATAATTTGATACCCTGAAAGCTGATGTAAATCAAAAAGGTAATCCGCTATCTTTGATCAGATCGCCCCTGCGCTGAACTTACCTCTTGGATTAGTCCCAGTACGATTTAGATGGTGCGCTATTGTCTATAGTAATTCTGGCATCGTGTACTACATGAATAAAAAAAATTTATGACTTTTTTTGACCATCACTTTCACAAATTCAGAGTTGCGTTTTTTTTTTTACCATGTATATGTATGTTTGTCTCTTAATAGTCAGCAGCATAATCTCCTAAAAAAACCAGATTGATGTCCAGGTAAGCTCCTAGTTGTCTGGTATGTCCGAATGTTAAGCTCCTAGTTGTCTGGTATTTCCGAATATTTCCAACGCCGACCAAAATAAAAGAAAAGTCGTCGATTTTTAAAAAATAGATTGTATTTTTATCATACTCCCCTCAGTTTTTTTACGAGGTGCAGTTGATTACAGTTGTTGATATCATGAGATGTCTTTTAGCCACCAGATCATGTTCCAGTGTTGGGAAAAAACTCCATACAATAGACCGACCATCTCTATACTTGAAAAAAATCGATGCAAACGAAGAACGTAAGCTCGTATTAACTCCTTTTAGAGAGGTTTAAAACCTCTATTTAGGTTATCTGATGCAGAACAAAGAACTCTGTAGGGAGGATAGTTCCGTGACAGATCGCGAGTGCATTTTCACAATGAAGCTCACGATCCTGAGTAGACTTCAAGTCTCACTGCCTATGAGCTTATACAAACATTTAGAAGTTAACCAAGTAATTTTTTTAGAGGCTTTGTATTTAAAGAACGATTTAGAGGTAGTACTGCCAACTGGACACGAAAAATCGTCCTTTTACAGGATTTGCATCGATCGATTGTGGCAGCCCGCCCTTCTCCAAGCACGATTTGCAGGTCGTTAAACGCCTTAACATACGACCATACTTCAAGCCTGAGAGATAATAAAGTGTCAGCGATAAAGTTAGGGTGAAAGAGGCCGGGTCTTGCAAAAAAGTAGTAAGAAGCAAATAAGCGACTTCAAATACTCGTTCCCAGAATTAATGTTTACTTATTCGAACCAAAGTAAATCACGAACAAGGTTTATTAATAATCTATTGTAACGAATCAACACCGTAAAAACTAAAATGAAAGGTGCGCCGGTATGAATTTCTAACGATGTTTAGAACTTAAAAACACTTCATGTTCTTCGAAAGTCGCATAGAAAAACATTCTTTAACTATATGAAAGAAAATAACGATAAACAATTTCGTGCGCAGCCTCCTTAAAGATCCTTAATCTTTGAGTTCACAACATGTAAGCGGTGATATTATACAACGAACATAATGTTACAAAATGCGTGATGAAATATGCCCATCAAGCGTAGTCAGCATAGTCTAGTACAGACAAACATTTTATGCATGAGCCCCTTCCTCGACTATTGAATTCTAGTCTCCCAAATTTTTAGAGACGTCTGACCAACCGTAAGTAAGGTACTTTCTCGAGGGAGGAAGAAAGAGGAGCCTGGGAGCGAGCTTACAACAGAAGTTCCTTGAAAGATTCTTAAGCTGGAGAAAAATCAATTTAGGCTTTTGAAAGGATGATGGATGTTTCTCTTAGTAGCGTTTTTCGAAAAGTTTTAGCCACGCTTTTACTCTGTTTTGCAATTCAGAAGTCAGGTAAGGTACACCAAGTTAAGTTTATACAGATTTCTGTTTTCTTGCAAATTGAGATAAAGCTCTAAAATAACTCCACATGCTTAAACACATTCTTATATATTCAAACAGATGAAAATTCGAGGTTATTTAAATTACGTGTGATGTGCTGAAAATTATTTTCATGTTGTCTGTTTTCCTTCTTTAGAGTCATTCAGAATCAGCAAAAGACCCTTGAATACTACGGTGGTGTTAGGAGTAAACAGCCTTCGAGTCGTACTAAAGTGGCAGTTTTCTGATACACCAATTTCGTATTACGTTCGGTTTTTCAGACAGAAACCCGGTGAACCCATTGAACAACTAGCATCAAGCAAGGATGGAAACGTGTTTAATCCACGCTCTACGAGTGAATTCGAGGCTTTGCTTGTAGCAACTCTTATACTCAAGAACGTAAAGATAAATGATGAGTACACCTGCTCTATTCATCTGCTTGTTTCTCAGGAGAGATTGGTAGAGCAAGACAGTACTAATGTTACTGTGATTGGTAAGTAGTCGGGTGTCCTTTCATTAATTTCTTTGATAAAATTTTTCCTTTAATACAACAGCTCTCTCAGTCTGCGTGGAATGACATGTTTTATTGTAAATCTGCAGGCTTTAAATGGTAGAGTGATGTTATAATGCAGACAGTAACTCAAATTATGACTACACCGTCTCGAAGATACGGTTATGATTAGGTGCAGTTGCACTTTCACTGCTTTGACTCTGTTGTTACGTTTTAGCCGCAAACGATGTAGCCATTCTTTTATTGTGGTATTTGCAAATTTGCAATGCTGGAATTCTTATGAATTGATCGTTAGGTTACATTTTGGTGTTATGTTGTAACTTGTTTCTTTAATAAAGATTGATAATCCAGTTTTCGCTTGGGTTATATGTAAATGTGTTCTGTATTGTCAATATTATTGAGGCGTACATCAATTCACGCAGAGAAAGGACTCTTGACAAACCTCAGCGTGATCTTGATGCTACAAGTTATTCGCTCTTACGAAGAGCTAACCCTCGAAACATCAGCCATAGCCTCTTTTACCAATTTGCATTATCAACACATTTGATACATGTATCTTGTAATATCCTCTGTCAACGCGGCATCACAGTTACTTTAAAAATTACCCCTCTATTCACTTATTGTTTTAGTCTGACAGTCTCTTTGTTTAGGTAGCAATCATAAAAATATCAGGTCAAGCAATGCATTCCCTTCTTGGAGGTGCTCTCTTCCTCTGGAAACTGGCAGAGTTTTACAACACTTTGAACTGCAGGACAGTTCAACGACTCAAGATCCGAAAGCAAAGATTGGTGACCAAGTTTGGCTGCGTTTTCGTGCTGGTACCGGAATATCATGCCTGTCACCTGATGATGATGAATTACGATGAGCGTTTAATGAACGGTTTTCAATTAAGTCTGCCATTAGATTACATCAAAATATTTCGGTTGAAGGTACTTCTCAACATAAATTACTAAAAATTTTTTAAGATCCCGTGGTCAGTCATCAAACTTTTCCTGTTAATTTAGGGGAAAATTCCCAATTAACCTCTTATGATAGTTGGAGTGGCTCGCATTTCCAATAGTTGTTAGGGTCTTTTGAATGCCTTCAAACTAAACTTTAATGCTGTGACATTCCAATCCCCCAGAGCCAAGGTCTCTGCTTGCCATTGGAGAAAACCACACTCTGACCTTTAAGGCATTTGGTGACCCTCTTCCGAAGATTACTTGGACAAAAGATGGTGTTCCTGTGGACAAGTTTGATTTGACAGGTTACCACTTCATTTAAACAATGTGAAGTTAGAGGATGTAGGATCATACAGATGTACGGCTAGTAACGGATATGGAGATGATGCCACCATTATCAGCATCGTTGGCATAAGATGTTAGTAGTTTGTCCTGTATTATCAAAGCTGTTTATCTGATTACAACAATGCAGTTGTGAATTGTTCATGCTGTGATTTTAAACAAGCACGATGGTAATGTGATTTATGGTTGAACTGTAAAACAACAGAATGGCGTGGACTTGGCAAAATATAGAGGAAAAGTATTTGCACTTTATCTGATGAGATATCGATGAAATTTTTTTTGTTTACAATGTCAAACTATTAAAGTTTACAAACCCTCAAAGTTCACAACCTTCAACAGTTCTCAAACTGAAATAGTTCGGCAGTTCGAATTTAAGTCTTGCCTGAAGTTTTTAAGCCGTAATTTTTCGTGAATGTTCCACTGAAATACAGCTTAATTGTGGCTTATAAAAACACCAAGTTTTTTCGCATGACAATTTAGAAAACAAACTCAAAGCGTATGTTTTATGAATGAACGACAGCCGAATTCACAGGAACATGAAAACTGCTAGCGATGATAGCGCCGTAAAACTGGGCTGCAGTGACTGATATGGCCTTCCTCTCAACGAATCAGATAGGATATTAGAGCAAGCTCTTAGTTGTCTGGCTAGCTTCAGTATGATGACCGGAATTGCCACGATAAGCAAGCCGAAATAGACCTCGGCATGATCGTAGTCGCTCTGACACCATCATGATTTGCATGAACTTTAACAGTTGTGCCAGGTTGGTTATATCTTCATATTTCCTATTTTGTTCCATTTTGTTATTTAACACGAAACTATACCTACTATACTAGTGAACTTGGACAGTCCATTTAGTTTGATCTTTAGGGATTTTCGTCGCTGGTCACGTTTCTCTGCAAAACTTCGTACCTCTAGTGCTGCTTGCCGACTCGATTGTTCGGAAATAATGAAAAAAAAACAGCTAGAGAGAAGTTCGGGAAATTGGCGAACATAGTGCAAATTGACAGATGGCGCGAAAGCTTTGGCTCAGCTCCGTGTTTTGTACTCATATGGGGCACGCTCTTTCAACCAGTGACATCGCGCGTTATATCTGAATTTATTACAAATATAATTAACGTTAAGGTCAAAGCGTGAACTTCAGTAAAAAACGGCAATTTCACCTGTTTCTAAAACATGCAGTAGGAACACCACTCTTTTTTTTCTCATGAAGATAATTCATTGCCAGGTGTGGCCCATGCAATATGTTCGATATCAGCCATGGTCAACAATAAAGGCTGATAGTTTCTAAAGAAACTGTTAGGGTTAGAACAAAAGCTCATCTTTCAAACCGGCAGTCTAAATCCCACAGGTATCAACGAACGCTTTTTATTCCACTAATTTATTCGTGTTTTTCTCGTTGCCATGTTCCCACCAATCACGTAGCTCCTTTTTCTGCCTTTAAAAGCACACAACCCACAATTCCCCTATTCGCTCCGAAGAAGGGCTAACGCTCGAAACGTCAGCTTTTATAATCGTAACGGTGGCCAATTTACCATTTCAACTTTGTTGAAATGTTCAATTTATTTCATGGTCAACAATGTTTAATGTTTCTTTAAGAGTCCAGATATATTTGCTGAGTTCAGTAAAGTTTCTCTGTAGATATATATGATGTAATCAGTAATTTACCAAGCCATCGCCTCACGTAAGGACAACAGCACTACTGAAACTTACATCGGACTCACAGAAAACGACTTTAAAACCAGATGCAGAAACCACACCGCATCACTTTTAAAGAAAATAACGTTGACCACTTTATTTCATGGCGTATCCTTTCATCAAGATCACCCTACAACAGCGAAAGTAAAAGATGCAACCTCTGCGTAACTACTCATCATCTGCCCGCCTGAATTATCATCACTCAATAAACATAATGAGTTCGTGCCCTCATACCGCCACAGAAACAAAGCGTTACTGCGTAATAACTGAACAAAGCATTTCAATTTACCGCCACACCTCTTATGCAAATGTGTATAGTATATAAACGATGGTTACGAATATTCTTGGTCGCTCGTGGTCACTCGTGGTCACTCGTGGTCACTCGTGGTCACTCGTGGTCACTCGTACCCACCTCTGCCTAAAAGAAAAACTACTCACTCATCATCTGTCCACCTGAGTTATCATCACTCGTTTTTGTTCCCTTGAAAATAAAATAACTCTTCCTTGTGTTTAAGGTTTCTGAGGTTTATGCCGAAAATCTTGGAAAACAACTGTACTCAGTGGGTCTTGTTTATTTCAGGTAACTGTCGATTTTAGAGTGCTCAGTGTAAACATATTTCAACAACTTTTTTCTTCAAGAGGAAAGATGAATTTAGGTAGCATCACATACTCTTCGGTTAGTTCAAGAATTACTTGAAGTTTACTGTTCACAGTGCATTGATATGTATACAAACATTTTGAGATTTAATAATGTTAAGTTTTAAGACACTGAAGTTCGGTGGAATGACGTCATGCAAGAAATGACGTCAACCATCTGTCAATGTGCAAACAGCGTTGATCTGAATGTTTCTTTTTTACCAGTAGATCTGGTAGTGTTGGTGCTACAGTGAAGATGAAATTTGGAAAAACTGTCACTGACCCTTTGAAACCATTGGAAGATGAAATCAAGGATGGGAAGCTTGGGGCATTCACAGTTCGCCGTGGACTTGATCGGAGTCCAAGTAAGGCCTCGTCTACCTAACAAGTAGATTCTATTTTGCCATATGTATGGAAAGTTTCAAACGTTTTCTGTTTGAACCTGTACTGTTTGAAGACTAGCTCTTGTTAAATATAAGTTACACTACTGTACTTCTCATGAGTAAGAGAACTCCTTTTTTTTTTTATCTTTGCTCTGAATTGGAAAACTGTGTGACAAGTGTTGGTTAGAATAAATGGTTTTTCTTATTTAAAAAATCATCCGTGTGTCTGTACTCTCACAGACTATAAATAACAATGACTAACTTCAAAACAACTGGTATTCCGCAAATTGTGAAGTTTACTATGAGCGACCATCATTTCTTCATTATTACATGTGCATCAGCAATTTCCCGGGGACCATTTCCGGTTCTTTAAGTAAGGGTTAATTTTAGTCAAAAAGATATTGTAGAATCTTGTACTGATTGATTAGAAGTGTAAGGTTGTTATTGTTGTCAGTCATACTGAACATCTACATGTAAATGTAGATTACATGTGGATGTTCTTAGTTTCAAGTCTGATGATAAGTCTAGTCTTGATGAAGCTGTCTGTGCTATGAATAGATGCATCTGTGATTTAAGAAATTGGATGATTAGGGATAGGCTAATGATTAATGACGATAAAACTAAGTTGATCTTAATAGGAACTAGACCACAATTAGGTAACATCAACGGTGAATGGAATATTTCCGTAGGTGATTGTGATATTTATCCTAGTTCCTGTGTTAGAAATCTCGGTGCATGGTTTGAAAATAAGCTATCAATGTCAACGCATGTTAATAAAATTTGTAATTCCGCATTTTATCATCTACTCAATATTAGGAGGATTAAGAATTATTTATCTCGCGATTCGTTATTAACGCTTATTAATGCTTTTATCTCTAGTCGTTTAGACTATTGTAATGGACTTTTGTATGGCCTTCCTAAGTCGTAAATAGCCAAATTGCAACGTGTGCAGAATGCTGCGGCTAGACTTGTACTGAGTTTAAGTAAGTATACGCATATTTCTCCTGCGCTTTGTCAACTTCACCGGTTATCAGTACAACATCGTGTTCATTTTAAGATCATAATTTTAACATTTAAAGCTATTCATGGATGGGCGCCTAGGTATATCATTGAACTAATTAACATCAAGCCTAGGTCTGTATATAATCTTAGATCAAATCAAAGTTTATTACTTGACCCTCCTAAGGGGAAAATGCTTGCCACTTTGGGGGACAGATCATTCTCTGCTGCTGCCCCGTACTTATGGAATGCTCTGCCAGCTGAATTACGTAATATTCAATCATTTTCCATTTTTAAATGTAAGCTGAAAACTTATTTATTTCGGGCAGCTTTCTCAAAGTACCCTGTCTTACAATTACTTTTATTAGTATTACTAATTAATTTCTTTATTAAGATCCTTATTCCTAATTAAGATCCTTATTACGGATATTCCACATTATTCTTATTTTTAACATACATTGTTAATATTAATGTACATTTAATTAGTTTTATAAATTTGAATTTACTGTAGTATTCTAAGTTGTCAAGCGCTGTTGATCATTGTATGAAAATAGCGCTCTAGAAGTTATTAAATTATTAAGTTATTCTTAAATGTTGCCCAATAGTAGTTGTTGTAGGTGTTTTTTGAGGGGTACCCTAGTGAGACCATCCACAGTAGTTTGATATCTTTTTAAGGGTGGTTTGTTTGCATCATGTTCAATGTGCTCTTTAAGAGCTTTAAAAAAAATTTTGACAGGAAAATGACGTCAACTTCAAGTAAAACATCTTGGCGATAAATAAAAGAAAAACAAATTTGTAATAGATGTTGCTAGAAAGTTACTTCTAATTCATGTCATTGGTTACACCATGTTTGTTGAGTCTGCATCGATAGCCGGCCGCATTTCGGGAAATATTTGTCGATTCCCTACTTCCAAAATATTAATTTGGCTTTCTTACTTCTCTTTTAGCCAAGAGCCATAATGGGACAGAGAGCGAATCTGAGGGCGTGGCCGGGATATGTGAATTTTAGGCCTCACAGAAAGGTACCCCACCCATGGAAACCGTAACCCCATGAAAATCTCAGACATGCGCAGATTACATTACTTTGTAGCACTGCGTGAGAAAAGGAACGCGGGCTCGTGCAGTGAGTTGTTTACATCAAAGTTACAAATTTTTGTTAATTAATCGCCGGCCGAATCACCGACGATGAGACCTGATGGCACGTAAAAGAGCTCACGGCAGCCAGTTTTCTTGCAAAAATCAGCCACCAGTCAAAAAGAAGCCGAGAAAATATGTGAATTATTCCGAAGAAATAGAAAAAAGCAGCATTGCAGTGCAAGTGTGCAGCGTTTAAGTGAAGAAAAACTCGATCGACTCGAGAGAGTGTAAGGGTTTGAGATCCGAAAACGCCAATCTTAAAGGAACAGTCAAAACCCTAAGACGCAGTCTAGGTAAGTGTTTTTAGGGAGGGAATGGAAATGCAAACACTTACAAATGTCTACGAATACTACTGCAGATTGTCTGAGCCACCAATTACGGTGACTGATTTTCATTCCCATTCTGAATTTTCGCCGGTTGCAACTTGCGCGATCGTAGTTGACACCACTTTTAAATGGTTTTAATCATAAACCGATAACACTCCCACCAAACAGAAGCCGAAAAAACAACCTCTTGAATGTTAAGATAGAGTAGTCAATATGGCCGCATGGTCAGTAATAAAATGTACAGGCAAGTTAATTCTTCGGTCAGCAAATCAAAACGACGCTTATCTTTAAGTGTCATACACTATCGAGAGTTTCTAAACATAGCTTATTGATAGAATTTCTAGTCGGATATTTTCACTTTGTATTCCTTGTTTCCATACTCTATCATGTGAAATCCGTGAGTTACATTTGACTAATTTCAATTGTCGCCTTTTCATAATTTCAGTATCTGTAAAAGGAAGGAACATCCAATTGAAAAAGGACGGGTTGAGGCTCCAAATTCAACTCAGAAAGTGTCAAAACAAACTTACGTCTACTGAAAAAAAAGAAAAACAAGTCAGCAACAAGTTAAAGACAAGATCTGCTTCCTCAAAACTGAGAAAGAACTTGCAGGGGAACAATGAGTTTGTCAAAAAGGGATATTCTCTTGTGGAGACATTTGCACATGGTAACAATGGATACAACCAAAGAACTTTGATGTTTATGGCTTGTGTCAGATACATGCAACATGCATCTTTGTTATCTTATCAAAAGGCACCTGTAGCACATCTGATTTTCAATATTTTGTTTGATTGTAGCCCCCCCCACAAACTTTGTTGTCTCCCCAAGTACACTTTCTGAGTGGAATGTTCTCTTAGGTGAAGCAGACAATCTAATTTTACGCAAGTGCTTCTCAAATTCCAAGTATGATTTTCATCTCTGGAGCGATGACTCCCACAAAGGAGGAGAGGAGAGGCACATAGTGGGTGTTCATACCTGGTGCCCTAGAGAGAGCAAGCCCCGAGCTTATGTCCTAGCAAACAGCCTTACAGCAAGCGGGTCTGGAAAACACCAGTCTGATGTGGATTATCATGTTGTGAAAAATGAATATGACATCACCAATGTTTCGGGGTTGGTTAGGGACAATGCCTCTACCCAAAAGGGAAAAGTAAATGGTCTCTTAGCAAACAACACCAAAATGTTTGGAAAAGAAATGTTCTTTGTAGGATGCTACCCACATGTACTAAACATCATGTTGAGAAGAATGTGCCAGGCTGGGTTTGGAGCAAAGGGTGACATGAGTAACCCCCATGTTTTACAATTGCTATATAAAATATCTTGGCTCCATCATGAGCGTCCAAGCCAATACAAAGTTATGTATGTTTCTCTAGGTATTCTTAGTAAAGAGCCACCCCTTCCTCAGACATTCATTGACACAAGGTGGACATATTATCATGAGACTCTCCAGTGGTATCTTAAGTATGGAAAAGCTTGTCTACAGCTTGCTGAGTGTTTCCTTCAAAGATTGCCAAAATCAGATAGCCACCACACTATTTGGCAAGATGTCATTAAGATGAGCTCAAGTCCTATGATTCAAGTTGAAATCAAGTTTTTGTTTGAATTCCTTGACAAGTTCATCCTTCCATCTCTGAACACATCCCAAGCTTAGTGATGCAGAACTTGGTTTTTCCAGAGGTTACCTTGCACGGTTAAGGCCAGCAACTGTTTTGTTAAGTGAAATGTTGAAGTCTCCATCAGAACATTTTCCTGTAACATCACAACAGGTAAAGATGTCATTGAGAGACCCAGCAGCTATTTACCATTTTCACAAACAAGTGCTGAGGTCAATGTTACAAGAAGCACTTAAAGTAATCAAAGATCATGGAGCAGAGTGGTTAACTTTTCCTAAGTTGTTTGGAGTGGGAGCTGATCAGAGATACCAAAGTAATTTCTGGCTTTCGGTTTTAAAGCTTCTTGGAGTTCCATTCAGATCTGAAAATCAAAAAGAAAAGTCAGTGAACATTCCCTTTCATGTTCATGGACAGAACATTCTCACATTGGTCTCTAAGGATGGAGTTGGATGAATTAAATGGGCCACTCTTTGGAAATTAAAGGAGCCCCAATTGCTATGTGAGATCAAAGAAATGGCCTTATCACAACAGAGCTCACTCATAAGTAAAGAAGCCACTCCAAACCTGTTTGAGTTCTACGCCAAGCACATTTTTAGTCTTCCAGTTAACAATGTTCTTGCAGAAAGACAGTTCAACCTTTCACAACTGTATCTTAATGATAACATGTCAGAGTTATCAAAACAGGCTTCAATCACATTTGTTGAGAACATTCTGCACAGAGGCAAAACCAACACCAGGACCACAGAAGCCGCACGTGAAGTTCATGAAGAAAGAATGAAAGAATATGCCCAAATGCTCACCACAGACCTTTTGCAAGAGGCAAGAAACAACTTGAACAAGATTAGAGAAAACAGCACACATGGGCCTCTTACAGCAAAGGATGTTTACCCTAAAGCTTGGATAGAAAAGAAAGTAAACAATGACTTACCAGATATGATTCAGTCACTAAAAGCTGATGGTCGCAAACTTATACTTCACTGGAAAGCTTCTGCCAAGGGAACATCTGCACTGGGGGGACAAAGGTCATTCAGCCCAACAGTAATTGAGGGAGTTACCAGTACACCTGATGGACAAGTTCCAAGACTCATGCAGCTAGCAGCGCTAAAGGTGTGGAACTATGGAGAGGAGCTACCAATTTATGATCTACCAAGAGAATGCCAGTTGTGTTTACAAAACCTTCCATATGTCTTCCAACCTCCAACTACTTGTCTTTCCAGGTCCCACATGACTGTACATATTACACCATTGCCTACACATGAAGAATAAAGTAGTCATAGGGGTGGCTCAGTAATTTTTAAGCATTTTAGATTTGTATATAAGAACTGATTTCACTAACCCACACTGCATGAAGTACATGTATCTCAACATGAATGCATTTTTACACACAGAGACACATCTAAAAATTAATAAATGTTTCAATGCAACATGTGAGAACTAACCTGATAAAAGCATGTTGTATATGCCACTTTCGTTAAGTGAACAGAGCTCAATATCAGTTTTAGTGGATGTAGCATGTTAGCTTTGCAATATTGTAACTGCTTTTGCAGGGTATAAGTAAAGTGCATGGAGCCAAAGCTGAGACATGCATGTATTTAATCATGTTGTATTGGATCATGAATTAAATGAATTGAACATTACATTCAAAATGAACAGTAGGTAAATGAAGCTGTAATATATCTGATTTTAAATTGTTATGCATAACTGTAGCTTAGTAGAATATTAAACAAACATTGAAATGCTGTCACTTTACTACAGCAGTTTAAGACCATAATAAATGTAATATTTAACTACATGTAGATTAATTATATCATTATAATGTTGCACATGAATAATTAAACATATTAGCAGTAGGTAGCTTTTAATGTGATAAGTACATGACTTGTGTATAGGTGTTCTTGTACATTAAGTGAATCATTTTGTACTGGAAGAGCAAAGCTAAGTGATGCAGCCAATGTTATGTTACATACAGTTAGCGTACAATGCATAACAGTAATAAACTAGATTTGAACACTGGAACTGTTAAAAATGTGCAAAGTTTATTGTCCTGTCTTTCCTTATTCCGTGTAAAAGATAAGTAGTACAAATCTGACCCGTAATGAATCCTCTCTCCCCATTAAACGTTTTTCTTCCCCTATTAAATATCTACAACGATGGAATCTTTTTTCACATACAGGCAACTTGTCATAGCCTCTAAATCTGGACCAACACAAATATGAATAAGCAGTGTGGTCGAAAAAGAATCAGTGTATTGGTCGATCCTCCACATTCAAAGCGCCCAAAAGAAATAAGCATTGATTTAACAATCGATATCAGTCAAACATCATCAATACTACCATCGAGTACCCGAGAAGTGATTGATAATTAACTGCTCTTGGTTCCTGTTGACGAATAAACCGGAGTTCACTCTCGATCTCGGGTGGGCGATATTGAATGTAAGCTAATCGACCTATTACCACCAACACCCCCAAGATAGGGTCAAGATAACCCAGTTTATAATCTTACCTCGAGCATCGTGCGCTTGCTTTACTCAGTCGATATACTTCATTCCTCCGCTACATCTCGAGCGCGCGTTAAAAAGATGAAAATAACTTTAATACGAACAACAGTGGACTGCAAACCTCAATTTGCGTTGAAACTACGATGCCAATTCTTGAACTTGTCCGTTTCGAAATTCCAAATAATAAACACCACGCGCAATGAATGACAAAACAGTTCGAAAAAATTGCATTTCTACCACTAAGTCGATGAAAGGAAAAAAAATAAAACGGTAGAATCCTTAACTCCGTTGCAGTCTTCGCGGTTTAAGTATTAAACTACCAGAGACTTTGTGTTTTGATAAGATATTCAACGGTAAGGTTTTAAAAGCGTAGAAGGGAGAAGCAAACACAACAAGGGACGTAATCTGCGCATGTCTGAAATTTTCATTAACTCACGTGCGTACGCTGTTCCGTGAGGCCTAAATTTCACAAAAGTTATTTTTAGACTTACAATTAAACGGAAGTCTAATTCCAGAGACGTCCGCACATGTTAATTGAGCGCGCCAGCCCTTTTATTTATAATATGCATTGTAATGGCGACTGTTGAATAATCAACATGACCTTGTATTCGACCGCGATTTACAGGCGTCTGGATTTCGGCATAAATTTACCGGATGAGTCTGTTGAAGGGCCTGGTGAGTGCGTTTTACAAAAAGAAGTTGCAGAAAGCGGTACTTCTCATAAGCGCAAGATAAGCGAGGTTTTGTCTTCCGAAGAAGACTCCAATTCTGTTTCCTTCGGCGGAAAAGCCGTGAGAAGAAGTCGGCGTCTCGCGGTTAAAGCTTTAAAAGGTCTTCTTGAAAAGAAACAGAAGAGAGCCAAGGAATTATCCCAAGAGCAGTATATTCGGGAACTCAGGACCTCCAAAGAAGTGCAGATATTAAAAAAGCTGGAGGAAGAAGTCTATCAACTTGACGCTTCGCTGCACTGTGAAATAGAAGCGATCTCCGGCCATCACCAAACTGCAGCTCTCAGCGTCTATCCTCGCAAGGAGAAAACCTTCAGTGAAAAACTTGGCAAGTATCATCCAGTAAGATTACTTTTCTGTCCATCAGGGCATTATAAATTACAGGTATTCATCCATAAAACTGTCGATGAGGGTGAAGTTGACTTGAACGATCGATTGTCTGTGGAGCGAGTGATTGAGGTTCTTCGACCATATTCAGGTTTTGTTATGTACCCTGGAAATTCAGACTACGATGCTATCTTCGCGGATATTCGCATTCAACCATCAAACGTGAAAGAAGAGCTTTGGCCTTGGAGACACTTAAGTGCTAGAAAGTGCAAGTTGAGGCATAAACCGAAGAAGCTGGATTTGGCGGACGAGATGTGCGACATATGCAGCGAGGGTAGACTTGCGAGGAGACAAATGGTTGTTGTTTGTGACAGAAGAACGAGCTTGCTAGAAGAAGAGCGCATTGAAAGACAGCAGGTGTCGTCCAAAGTTAGATTGCCCTTCTTGAGCCCGGAGAGCCAAAAAACGAGGCTTGAGAAACTTCGAAAAGAGCGAAAGAATTTCATAAGAATCGCGGAGCGAATCATCAGCAGAACATCTGTGACAGTCAACCAACAACAGAATAGCGAGCTGGTGAAACTAGTTCAGTCAATTGAATCATCAGCAGAACATCGGTGACAGTCAATCAACAACAGAATAGCGAGCTGGTGAAACTAGTTCAGTCAATTGAATCATCAGCAGAACATCTGTGACAGTCAATCAACAACAGAATAGCGAGCTGGTGAAACTAGTTCAGTCAATTGAATTATCAGTAGAACATCTGTGACAGTCAATCAACAACAGAATAGCGAGCTGGTGAAACTAGTTCAGTCAATTGAATCGTGCAATGAAGGGCAAGAAGGTTTAGCGAAAGTAGTGGAAGAGGCTGACAATCACAAGCCCGGTACTGGAGCGGTTATCCGTGAAATGTGGCAGATGGAGAAGGAATCATTTTTCAAGGACCAGGCCATGACTAGTAAGTTAAGAAGTTGCAAGTTTCCTTTTTTCAAAAACACAAAATAAACATCATTTCATTACCATATTTCACCACAGTTACAGTATGATACTCAAAGAGTCGTATTTCTTTCATACTATTTTAAAAACAAAGTGTGGTTGTAAAGCAGGTAGTTTGTAAAACAAATTAACGCAAATGTACAAATGTACAATCAGTGAAAAATACTCTTTGATACCAGTTGATTAACAAGTAAAGTGATACTCATTATGCCACCCTTTTAAATTGAAATCATTGGTCGGAACCTTAAAAACGCTCATCAGAGCTCGCTGCATTTCCTTTTGCCTTAACTATATAGATGTAGCCTATGTACAATGAATGAAGGTTGGCAATAAGTAAATGTATCTGTCTAAAGCAGAGTGTTCTTTTTCGATTTTAAGAAAAGAATATTCGTTTGCTATCCGGTTATTTACATGTCGGCCATGCGCATAAATAATTTTTTTTCTGTTTATGTCAGTCCCCTGAACTAAGGTAATAACCGTCGATTCATTTCTTTCTCTTTCTTCTAGAAACTGGAAGACAAAGTAATAAGTGGTCGTCTGCAAAGATAAGAGTTGGTAAGTTTTTTATTTAATTAATTTTCATATGCTTTTCCCGGCTGAGAAATTTTTGTCAGAAGCATGCATCAAAAGCATGAATTTACTAGCATAGGGTTGCCCTGTACACAAGAGTCCAAATATCAGAACAAAAACAACCAAAAAAAATTGCTTGACAATGTGTCATAAACACAGAAAAAAACTCTTGGTCTATTTCTTGATTTACACGTAAAAGGAAAAAGGAGACCATATGATTTGTGTTTTATACAATTTAATGTACTGTACATCATGAATGATTTTGTGTAATTTCACTTCTTTTATTTAATAGCTCTTGCTATCTATGCCAGAAGTCCAGCAGTATTTCGTGCTGTTCGAGACCTAGGCATCCTGCAAGTACCGTGCACCAAATATCTTCAACGTATCATTAGCAAAAATGCTGATGGGCCTGGGATCCATGAAGACTACATTGCTCATCAAAGGCAAGAATATGAAAATTTCACCAAAATACAGGTTGATACAGGAAAGAAAAGACCATTGGGCATTGGTGTCCTGGCTTTTGATGAGACAAAGGCTAGTAAAAGCAACCATAATGAAGTCTTAATATAAGTATAAATAAATTAATATAGCTGCTGGTTCATGTATTTCTGGGTCTTTTTCTTTTGTTTTTTCTTATAATTATATCAGGCTCTATTTAAAGAAAAATTTTATACAGTAGAAAATCTTTACACTTGTAAAGTTCAGGTAAGTAAGTGTGGAAAATTAAAACTATGAATTTCTGGATGTCCAAATTGACAAAAGTTAAACACAGGACAGAACCAAAATTAAGTCATTGCTTTAGTGCAATCATCTTTAGTGCAAGCAATTTAACAGTTACTTCAATTAGAAGCAACGTTGCACTAATTAATTTAGCTGATTTTACCTGGAAGAATTTACTTTACTTGAAACACAGGTGCATTCAAAGATTGTTTGGAATTCAATGAATGGGACCATTAGGGGCTATGCTATGAGTTCAGAGGAATTGCCTTGGCTACACGATGTGTATATGAGTGTTGGAGGGGATTACGATCAACAGAAAACCTCATATATCCTTCAATTTTTGTGGAGGGATTTAACGTCAAAGTTTCATGTTATTGGTCCTTATTTCACTTGTGCAAACTCATGGGACCACAAATTTCTTCTTGAATGGGTTATGAGGACAATCCAGGCCTTCACATTGTATGATTTCCATGTTCGCATACTGGTGTGTGATAAAGCATCATCAAATCTTGCCCTGATCAGACTTCTTTGTGGCCACAAACACGAGCAACTCCCCCTTGCAAATGGTGATGACCCATTTTCTGTGTCAGCATTCTTTGATAATCCATATGAAGACAGCAAAGATAAGAGAGTGTTTGCTGTCATTTGCCCATCACACCAGGTTTATAACGTTGAATCTTAATATTGAGATATTTTTTCAATTTCGTTAAATTATTGATTGAATGAATAAGAGACAATCATTAGTTTTGGAAAAGGCCCTATGTTATTGAAATACCAACAGTTGAATTTCATCGCCTCCAGTCCCCTGTGTGAATCTTTCTCAGATTTACTTAAAGAGTGACTACTTGGTAAAAAATGTGTCATGCTACAGAGTGATGCAATCTCATCGAAAGAAAATGATCTTTATACAAATGTTTATATATTTGCACCATGACTCCTTTCTTACCTAATTTGATTAAAATGATGTAGTTTCATGAATGAAAAATGTTAAAAATAGTTTATTAAAAATCCTTTTTTTAATTAACTATTTCAGCTTAAAAGCAACATTGCTGCATTTTACAGTTCTAGACCAAGTGGTTCAAAATCATTCCAAAAGGATGGTATTGATTTTGGTTGGCTGCCCATCATACATCAATATGAATGTGACCAGGAAAGAGTTCAGCAGAACCTAGGAAGACGAGTGCCAGGGCTTAGGTTTAGCTTTGTTCACCAAGATAGCTGGACTGGTTTGAATGTACTTCCTGCAAAAATCATGCAAGTATGTATTTACTCTACCTTTTTTTTTCTCAATAATTAAATTTAAATACAATATAAAATACACTCAGTACATGCTAGTTTAGTATGTTTATATTATGTCAGGACCAAGTGACGAAATTAAGAAATACTCTCCACCAATGCTTTAAGAAGTGTATTGACAATAATAATAATAATAATAATATAGATCAATTTCTATAGCGCATTTCCATGTAAATGCTCTAATGCGCTTTACAACACTGTCCGGGGGACTTTTCCAGACTGCCGGCGGCAGTTTACAATTAATAAAGGAGAAATTTTTACAGATGCCCCCTCCCCCCCTTCCCAGTAAACAGGCCAGACCACATCACAGTAATCTCGTGATGTGGGTTCTTTAACGTCCCTTGCCGAAATTAACTAATTGATAGGTGCAGGAGACGGGACCTCCGGCTTTACGTCCTATCCGAGAAGACGAAGCAATGTGAGTGAAGCGTCTTGCTTAAGGACACAACGTCAAGCCCCAGCCAGGACTTGAACCCGGGCCATCTGACCTAGAGTCCAGCGCACTGACCACTGGACTACTCACACCTCACGACAACGGCCTTTCTCTTTGTTTGTGCATAACAGGTGAAAAGGTTCAAAAAATTAAGTGTAGATATCAATAAGTTAGCATCCATTCTTTTCTGAGCAATGTGTCTGAGTATCTGTCTATTGCCATTCCTGCAGCAACGATACATGATCAGTGCTCTACAAGAACGTGCGAGGATAGACACACCCCCTGCTGATGCATTGGAGGTAGAGATGACTGGCAACTACTTGGAGGCTTGCCATCTCATTTTCGAGAAAGGGATACCGAGTCATATGACTGTTACCCCGAGATACCAACGTGTTGTGCAGAATATTGAGAAAGGCTTCCAGGTCTTCAAAGAATGGCATACATGTCATCAAAACACTGGTGAGGAAAGTGGCTAATTGGCTAATAAGTTAGTGTTATATATAGTGTTAGTGTTCAAATACTAACAAGTGTTGGTACTGAGTAATTAAAGTGGTTGCAGAATATTTTTCTGTTTTTGGACCGTAAAATACTTTTATTTCTTTGCTATGAAGTTAATAACGTCCCTTAATTGCTCACTTTAGTTCGAAGATAAATGTATCTCCCTTGTACCACTCGATCTGTAGGGCAAGCATATTTACTTTACATGTGTTACAGGTTAAATTTGATTTCAGGTTAAATTCTTTTTATGTCATGGTTGATTATCCATTTACTTTGTCTCCTACCCCTAATTATTCATCAATTACAGCTGTAGGGCTAGGAAACAAAGGAAATTGAAAGTCAATAGGTTAAATCAAAATTACCTATCCGAAAATCAAATTTGATCTGTAACATATGCACTAAACATTTATTCAAGCACTCTTTTTGCCTGCAGAGTATCCGGACAACAGCAAGAAAGCTAGACAAAGAAAGTTCTTGGCATGGCAGGTACAATGTCTAATTATTGTTATTATCTTTATTTTAATTGACTTAAGTGTTTAAGTGAAAGTGATTATGCATGCACAAATACCAAATCATTTAGTTGACCAGGTAATAGTAAAAAAGTGATAATATTTGTGGTTTCTGGTGTGAAAATGATTTCTTTCTGATAGAATTATAATTTACACAGAAGTGACAGATAAAATGTTGTTTCCCTTGTCAGACATGGGACCTGTTAAGGCTGATGGTTTATGGCTTCCTGCAGTTCTGCAGGTGGTTTAATACAGAATATCCAGGCTATTTTGTCAGCCCCCTGCGAATAAATGGCAGCTCCATCGAGTCTGTATTTAGTGTGCTCAAATTTGCTGCTGGCGGTAACCTCTCTGCCAGCTGTTATGGGTAATTCAGAGCAAGAATCATAGTTGGAAGAGAAGTTATTGCCAACAGCAACTCTGAGTGTGGTTACAGGGATGATGTAATCCTTGTATCAGGGTCACTCATAAGTACAAGTGGTAATTCTGGATGAAGATCATCTTACTCAGTTCGTCTGGTGTACAATCCTTTTGGCATCACTGGTTTGAAGCATTTTTCCCTTTCTGGTAAACTTAGCCAGTCAACTGTCGGTGGCTGTCAAGGAAGTAATGCATGTACCCTTATTGCTTTGCTGTTTGGCTTTCAGTTTGGCAAACATGGTCTGCCAGAGTTAAATGCAAGCACCCTACTAAGTCAGTGGTTTGAAGTACTGGTTCAGGCAATGTTCGAAGGAAATGCTCTGCATGATCTGCTGTTTGATGGAGAGGCTAGAAATCTTGACATAGGAGATGCTGTGGAGAGCTGTGGAGATGATCTTCATATTTCAAGTTAAGATCAAGCCATTGGGTTTGATTTGCGATCAGGAGATTTTCACCTCTGATCACCACTTTGCAAGCAAGGGCAAGCCGGCAACAGAAGCAAGTGGCTGTTATGATCTCTAGCCTTCGCACTGTGGCAGTTCTAATTTGGGAGACAGAAGCCATTGCAATTGTAGATTCCCATTCCTATGGCCAGCGTGGAGCCATGGTAGGCTATGTACCCCATGGACAGGGTAGCTGTCGTGATATTGTATATAAATTAGTACTCAGGGGTGATGCAAAAATTCTTCAATGAAAATCTAGGCTTGTGCACTCTTACATTTGTTTCTTATGATTGCACATAGGCCTTTTGCCATAAAAGTTAATCCAAGTTCTTTGACTTTAGTGAATGGGGATAACAGTACATTAAACTTAACATGTAAGAGTTTTTAAGGGTCATGTATTGCTTGCCCCTGCAAGCAATTACATTTTTGCTGTATGACTTGGCTTGCAAAAAGACAATTTTTTCACAGGTATGCCACAGCTTGTACAGGCAAATTGTAGCCTCTGGTGGCTGGGTAGAATGTGACAGGTGTTAAAGGAGGGAATTTTTCAATGTAGATCACACATGCAGATCACACATGCAGATCAGGAGCATCACATACCTGAACTGACTGAAAGAAAATTTAGTTTTACTAGAGATACTTACCTTAAAAAACTGAAGTAAAGAGTGTAAATGTTTTTTGGGTTAGAAATTAGGGCCAGGCTTCCCTTATAAGTTTGTTTTCTTTAGCCCTCAAAATTTCTCTAACCTTAAAAATTCTGGTATGTTTTGTCCTGACCTGTGTGATCATATAACATCTTAGAGTTCCATACTTCTTACATGAAAATTAATAGTCTACCTTTTTTTAGTAATACTAAATGTTTTTAAGTTGTCTCTCAGTGACTGACCAGCTTCAACAACTTTACCAGATTTGGCCAAGTCCTTCTCAAATTTTCCTCTGAAGAACTCTTTTGTTCTTGTGTTACATAGTTTGTAAAGCATATCACGGTATACATGTGTATCTTATTAATTACAGAAGAAGGATAAGTTGTAGTTAATGCTTCACATTTTCCTATTGACCATTTGAAAGATTTTAACAACTGCTCATCATTATACACATTAAAGTGAACTACTTACAAGAAAATTGTTTTTGTGCTTGTTTAGTTTCCTCTCATTCACGTATTCTCTGATTGTCAAATCAGCATCCCTAACAAAGTTAAGAAAATCCTTCTTCACAAAAGTCAAATTACCCTCATCAAGCAGTTTTAGAGCCTGAGAAAGACTGCTTTTGTCAGATTCTTTAAGTTTCTCCAAAATATCCAGTTCAAGCTCCATGTCAATCCTGCTTTGCGAAGTGACCTTTCTCTTGCCTTTCTTTGCTGACAGGGTAACTTTTCTTAGTTTAATCATTTGACAGAGAGCTGCCCCTGACATTCTGTACAAAGTAACATCATCCTCTGGTAAAATGCTCTGCTGAACCTCTACAGGCTTAGCAAGATTGTACGATTCGGACTGGGCGAAGTCGTAAACAAGAGAGTGCATAATTCCTGTCACGGCCCGAATTGTAGCGGATGAATGTTTAATGGCCAAGTCGGTAAACACTAGAGCACATACCTCTGAATTTTTTGATGAACCTTCCAAATAGCTTGTTAGAGTGTTCATCCAGCGCAATGTCAAATGAAGTTTGCGGTCTTTCTTTGCTTCCTCTGCAACTGCAGATACATGTTCCATGTAAACCGAAAACATGTGATTCACCAGATTTCGCAGCTCGTTGTAGGGAGCCTCGAGTATTTCCTCGATAAGCTTTCGATGGGTTTCCAAATGTTTCATGACTGGTTGTTTACGAAGCTGTTCCGATACGAAATTCCAGCACATGGGACGTTTACCCTCTAGTTTCATTATAACTTCGTCTAGTTCCTTTTTTGTCAGCGTCTTTGTTGCTTTCTTTTTTTTATTCCCGCCGCGATTTACTTGATACTTTTTAGTGTTTTTCTTTTTGTTGGAATTACTGGTCGACGGTGCTTCACATCCTGATAGCGAACTTTCAACTTCAACAAGCGCTACGTACGATTACAGCGACGACAGTGATTTCGGTGCAGGAACTTTGGTACCAAATAAAGGTGGAAGAAAGAAACCTAAAGCGAAAAGCCAACAGAGAACAGGAAATATTAATTGTCGCACAAAAAAGTCGACGGAGCCGAAAGTCGTTCCCGGTACTGTCCGCGCCGGACCTCAGTTCCTCCTCAAAGTCTGATATTTCATCGAGCGAGTCATTCCACTCCAAGGAAATCGTAGAATCAACCTCCCTATATAGATTATCGGCATCATCTTTTAAGATAAAACCTTTCCCGTGGATAAGAAAATCTCTCTCATCGATAAATCTCACCTCCACGCGCGACGCCATTTTTTTCTCACATCTTCTCTTGGATGATGACTCTTGACATCACCGATTAAAGTTTGCGGACCTCTCGGAAAACCAACTTCCGATAAATGCAAGGGTCTAAATAACATTAGTGAAATTCACATCTCCCAAGGGCCTGAGTGGGCGTTTCCGTCTCTGTCCCATTATGGCACTTGTTTTAGCTGATAAGATTAAAATGACGATTGTTCTCTCTACAGGTATTCCACCACCCATCTCCTTTTCTTCAACAGCATCAGAGGAACCACAAAAACCTTCAGGTGGTGCTTGCACCTCAGGACTGACAAAAAGCTAATTATGGGGTATCATTAGAGGAAGGATTGCATTTGTTCTCGTAGTCATCGTCATTATTTCAGTGTCCTGTATTTGCTGTGTGAAGAATAAAAGTGGTGGCGCTTCAAAAGGTAAGCAAAACAATTTCTTTTGTTTATTAACAAAAATCTAGAAGGCTGTTTCATTTTTTAACGTAAAATCACAGCATACAACAGCAGTGCACATGCTCTTCCTTCATCTTAAATAACCACTACTGGTATTGAATGCAGGGCCACTTGATTGATCTATTGATTTCACAACTTTTTATTTTTTTAATTTTTAAGGTGGCAGGAACAAATGCAGCGAGGCTGATGGTTACTGTAGGTAAGTTAAGTATAAGCTATTGTTTTGACACTTGGCAGCAATAGCCAGTAACTCTGGCTGCTCATTTTGTTGTGTTTTTGGTTTATACAAGCATGTTTGTGAGGATTATATCCTTTAATCGCCTTCCAGTTTCTGGCTTTACTTTACCCAGTGGAATTTAGATTGGACATCATTGTCCATAATAGTTCTGGCATCATGTATCAGTGAAAAATTAAGGATTTTTCTGGGTCTCATTTTCATTAGCAACAAAATCCAGATTTGTGTCTCTTTACCAGGTATCATCGCCAAGAAGACCAAATTGATATCCAGGTAACATAATTCAATGGTGAGGAAAACTTTGTTTAAAACTGCATTAACCTCTTTTTCATGCTGCATGCAACTATACTTGAAAGTATCAATATAACACATGGGGATGGCGCTATGCAACTTTTTTATGATCGATACCAGCAATGATTGAAAAAAGCCATGGTACGCTGTGTTACTTTTTTATTCTTTTCTCTTACTTTTGTTGATCTTCTCCTCTTCCCAATTCAGATATTGCGTGGTGTTTACAAAGTGCTCACGTATTTCAGGCAACATAGTTTGAGGGGAATTTTAAGTAACTTATAAAAGATGAATCTCAAGATTTCTATTTGTTATGATGTTGAAGTCGAAGGTTGTCGACCGCTTACTAAGTGGAGCTGTGCCAATAACTTTTGCCATTCGTTGTAATTCGTATTGCTGCAATAAAGGTATATATTTTATCCAGTACTGTGCATTGTAAGTCAAAGATTACTTTTTAAACACAATTGCTTTTCTTAAACTTGTGCACCGTTAAGCTTTGATGGAAAGTATATCTATCTTACTGCCGTATGAATAGAGTCAAACCATTGGTGAACGCTGATGTTTTTTAACGACAAAAGCCTCTTGTTCCTTTAGGTTTGACTGTGAGAATGGGTTATTGGAACAAAATAGGTTGTGTTGATTGATTTACATCGTCTTTGAAAATTATCTGTTAGAAATTACCTTTGGGCGAGATCCTTTATTAGAGTACCATTTATAAGAAATATTTGCTCCTCGAAACATGATACTGTAAGAAAATTCATTACTTGACGAGGGAATTCCGCATTAAATAGTACGCGAAAACCGATAACGCACGAATCGCGAGTCAAGTAATGAGTTTTCCTTGAATCACATAATTGAATAAAAATAAGAAAAAAAAAAAG
Source organism: Stylophora pistillata (assembly GCF_964205215.1). Taxonomy (NCBI): domain Eukaryota; kingdom Metazoa; phylum Cnidaria; class Anthozoa; order Scleractinia; family Pocilloporidae; genus Stylophora; species Stylophora pistillata. The sequence continues at coordinate 17,702,723 of NC_142525.1, read as the reverse complement.
AAAAGAAAAGAGCATTCTTTGTGGTTGTCATATATACGTGGTGCGAAACAACATCACTTACCCTTGATTTCAACTCGTAATTCTATACTTTGTCTTTTGAAAATTTTGTCAGGCTTTCTCCATTTTTTTTCAATACATTTCAAAAATAAAGAATGAGTTCTTGAAAAGGGACAACTCTAACAGGGATATGCTGTTATGTCACATTCGCCGCGATCTGATAACCACTATTTCGACATTTCCAACTTTGTAAGGAACAGTAGCTAAAGAAAAGGTATGCTTGCAATAAGGGGAAGATAGTTAAAAGAAATGCTCGAAACAAAGGATGTAAGAAAATCAGTTAGATTGTGTGCCTATAGCCGTAAAAGGAAAATGCAGAGCTACCTTTATCTTGTGGACATTCGCCTGAAATTAAAAGCGCAAATTCACGTAATAAAACGTTGAATGTTTTTGCAATGTCTGTTTTGAGTCTCCCGTACAATGACACAATCTAGTTTTAGCTATAAAACGTGAAAGTTTCGTCTGTCTTTTCCCACAAGTATTCACCACTAGATGGGTCAAATCAGGGCTTATCATTTAGTGCATTGTCTGTCTCATAGCTGTTCTCATAGCTGTAAATTGCGACTTAGAAGAAACAGTGTACTTTGTTGACACTGAATGCCCCAGCGCCAATAGCTGTACCCAGGCTCGATGGGTATCCTGTTTGGGCAATGTAACCGGGAAAAAACATATATATCGTCAGCTTGACAATGGAAATTAGTGTCTACAGCTTGCATGGAACTGTATGTGCCATGAAAATTAGGGATGGCCTCTACAGGTCATCTACAGTACAAATGCATTCACACAAGTGTTCATGGGTTATGGGTGTCTGTTATCCTAGGTGAGAACTAAGAGCTAAGTGTGAACTCAGAAGTAATTGCAAGATGTTTATATAGCCGCATCGATTAAACAAGCTGTGGCTTTAGGGACGTTGTCATCGCTGAAGGAATCTGTGCTAGTGAACTGAGAGAATGGCCTCCACTATCGACAGATTCTTAGGTGAGGACTTTTTTTCTTAAGCACACTCCTACAGACGGTTGATAATCAGTCCTAAAGTTGGGAATGTTTGGACAATGAGATAAGTTCATAGTTTTTAAGACTCCAGGGCATTTTAGATGTGAGACCGTAAATATAAACTTCAAGATGTTTGGGTTTGTAACTGTTTCCCTTTCACGGTTTCAAATTGAAGTTGTCGTTTTCTTTTGAGTCCTTTGGTGGTCCAGTGAAACGCAGTTGGTAGAAAGCTCTTTACTAGAAATAATACTATAAGGAATTTCGTTGATTGAATTGAATTAATGATGGATAGGTAAATAATCAATTAGAAGAAATAATCAATATTTCAATGAATAGACAGTTGTGAAAAAGCGACCGTAATTATATGTGAGGATGTTGATAAATAAATTACCTTGAGGAATGTAATACATATCTGATAGTAAAAATTAAATCAACAATAGATACATATATCAATAAATAAAAATAAATAAATAAAAAGTCTTTATTCCATCATAAGATAAAACTACATATCTTATACGTATGATGCACGATCCTCGCAGTAGATTTAAGCAATAGCGAAAATCAGACCTGAAAAAAAAAAAAAATTAGGCCTGTACGGGGCTTGAACCACTGACCTCTGCGATACTAGTGCAGCGCTCTACCAATTGAGCTAACAAGCCAACTGGGAGCAGGCTATTGCTTAAATAGCGCTATCTACTGCGAGGATCGTGCATCATACGTATCTAATACCGCAGTTCAAAATATATGAACTTCATATATTTAATTGTATCTTATTTATCACTTTCACGGGTTTATTACGAATCAACTTAACGGCCTGCTCCCAGTTGGCTTGTTAGCTCAATTGGTAGAGCGCTGCACTGGTATCGCAGAGGTCAGTGGTTCGAGCCCCGTACAGGCCTGATTTTTTTCAGGTCTGATTTTCGCTATTGCTTAAATAGCGCTATCTACTGCGAGGATCGTGCATCATACGTATCTAATACCGCAGTTCAAAATATATGAACTTCATATATTTCATTGTATCTTACATATCTTATGTCACAATGAATCCGGAAAAACTACAATAGAAATCTACATACACATTATGAATTAAAAAGTATGTCATTACAATAAATGGAGCTTAAATATCAACCTATTTACAAATGTGTTCATAAACCGCTGTGTATTAATTTTCGGGCGTGCGCAGCCTTTTTCCCTAAGATTGTATACATATGTCTTCTGGACAGGAATGATGTCTTTCACGGGGTGGCAATCCGTTGATTTTAATTTCTTCAAAATGTTTCGGTCTCGTTTGTTTAAAAGGTTCTTGTTATAAATTGGAAATGAGATAAAACGACGTTTATGAGATCGGTCTAAAACATTTTGTACAACCGTAAGATCAGACTCAGATGCCCCATAGACTGAAAGGGCATAGCTAAAATTAGCCAAAACAATGGATATAAAAAGATGATCAATCTCTGCTTGAGAATAATGTTCCTTTCTCAAAGTTCGTAGGACGTATAAACACTTGCTTGCTTTGACAAGCTTAGTTCCTACATGCTCATCAAATTTTCCGTCATTCTGTAAAGTTACTCCTAGTAAAACGAAGCTATTACACTGGGGAATATTATTAATTGGAGAGTAGAGTACATTGTGATTTTTCTTTCTAACAACCAGCTCTTTACATTGCAAGGGTTGCAAACCATTCTATTTTCTTTACACCATGTTGAGAACTGTCCTACTAAGTCGGCAGACGGGTCACTGTTCCTAGTGATAGGCGAAAGAATAGTGGAATCATCGGCATATTTAAAAAGCACAGGGCAACCAATAAAAAAATCTCCAAATCATTCAAAAATTGGCAGAGCGCCGGACTGTTGTGCGGGAGGTCGTGAGTTCAAATCCGGCCGGACCAACACTCAGGGTCTTTAATTAACTGAGAATAAAGTGCTGCCTTTGTAATAATATATGCAAATGGTTAGACTTTCTAGTCTTCTCAGATAGGGACGATAAATGGAGGTCCCGTCTCCTGCAGGGTTGGGGTAGGAGACGTTAATTTCCCACACACGAGATTACTGTGTGATGGATGTCCTCCCCGGGGTGGGATGGGTGGGTAAAAAAAGGGGTTAGGTGTCAATTGGAATGAAAGTTCTGAACGTTCCTTTCTCCTGCCATTCCTGTGGCGAATCAATTAAACTTAAACTTAAACTAAACTTAAACTTAAACTTAAACTTAAACCTTGTGTGGTTCCTCTATTGACAGATTTCCACTGCCCTAAAAAATTATAGCTAACAACACGTTGTTGTCTTGCATAGAGGAAACTATGATACCAATTGATAATGTACGGATTTAGAGGTAGCTGTTTCAGTTTGATAGACAAAATAACATGGTTCACAAAATCGAAAGCCTTACTGAAGTCCGTGGTAAAAACTCGCACTGCGTTACAGTCACTGCTATCTAAATACTTGTATGTCTGGTGCTGGATAGCGAGCAAGGCATTTGTGCAACTACCCGCCTGTCTATATGCAAATTGGGTGTGACTCAGGTTGTTCTCAATGACTGACTGTGCTTGTGTATATATCAGTCACTGTTTACGTAGACGTGTGGATGTACATTCGACTTGAGATAATTTTCCACGTTATTTTCCCTTGTTGCAACTAATTTAAATGAAGAAAATTGCTGAAAAAAAACAAATACACTCATTATGGATTCTCATCTTTTATCTCTTGGAGGATAGATTAAAAGGTTACGTCATCCCTGGCTGTTTAACATCTACCATAGGCGTGGCCTCTCTTGTGTGATTAAGTCCATCCGGGAAGCTTTCTTACCCTGTCTTAGTAAGTCTCTAGGTCCAATCTTAATATAATATTTGAACTTTGCCTCCAAGAGCGACAGGGTCTTTATTGGTTTTCGGTATTGAAATTGGTTCGGAATGTTCGAACATTCAGTTCCTGGCTCCATAGTCGAACTGGGGAAAGACAATCTTTATACTTGATACAAAGATCAGATCTAGACTTTTCCTCCGGTGTGAATTTCGTTTATCATATGTTGAACGAAACGAAACGAGGGAAATCAAGTCTGATGACTTTTGCTCTTCCGCTTGATAGTATGTTCATCTCACTAGACTTGTTTAATGCCTTGTTGGAAAAGAGGTTCGCGGTTGCACATTTTACCAACTTCACCTTTAATTCAGTAACACTTGGCATGAGCTTGGATAGAGAAAAAAAATCTCAAAAGAGTCATCTTCAATGCTTCAACCGTCCATCCTGTGCTTGATTACTAAAAAAACATATTATCTATTCGCTGAAGTGAAGGCCAATATCCCCCATTTTCAATGACATTAAAGTGAATAATTGCGGTTTATTCTCGTCCGTGCACTGACACCTCATGCACATTAGTTGACTCTTGGCATCGAAACTTGTCTTTAATTTGTAAATAAACAAAAATATCACCTTTGACAGAGCAACAGAATAGTCCGACATTAAATTTGTAGCGTCATGTTATGGCCACGTTCGTCATGGTCTATTTTCCTTCTTGTTTCTTCCGTAAGCGGACATCTACTCTATTTCTCTTTGGCGTCTGCCCTTTGGAATAATTCTCGTAAGCGGACAGCTCTACTAACGGAGACTTTTCCGAGGCTGTCTGCTTAAGACAAAGTTGACTGTAAATCCTTTCAAGTGCAATCCTCTTTTATACGTGGTAAAGGGTAAGTCAGGCAGAGGACTGGACCCGATCGACGGTTTCCGTTTCGCGTTTCGTCCCATCAAGTATGCAACGGCGTTCCTTAAATGCGGTTTCTTTCGATTAATTTCGGAAAAGGAATATATAAGAAGTTTTGGCTTGTGAAAGGATAATGGATGTTTATCTTGTTGGTGCTCTTCGATGGCTCACAGCCACGCTGTTATTCTGTTCCGCAATTCGGAAGACAGGTAATGCATATGCAGTCAAGCATATTGAGATGTTAGTTTTGGTTTCGATTTGAGATAAAGCTCTACAATAATTCGACAGACCGAAACACATCCCTAAATGTATTGACAAATGAACTTCGAAACTTTTGTAGTTACGCGTGATGTGTTAAATAGTTTAGTTGAATAGTTTCTGTTTTCCTCCTTCAGTGCCATTCAGAATCAGCAAAAGACCTCCTTCCAATGTTAATGTAGTATTAGGAGTAAACAGCAATCGACTCAGACTTGAGTGGCTGTATTCTGATGCACCGAGTTCGTATTTCGTTCAATTTTGGAAAGAGAAACCTGGTACTCTTGAACAATTATCAACAAACAAGAATGGGACAGCGTTCTATCCAAACTCGACAATTGAATTCGAGGCCTTACTTCCTGCAACACTAATACTAAAGAACGTACAGAGAAATGATGATTACACCTACCTAATGTACTTGATGGATTCTAGTGCGATAGTGGTAGAGTCAAGCGCAGTTGCTCTAAATGTGGTTGGTAAGTGATGGTGTTTCATGAGTTGCTTTGATACACTTTGTCCTGTAATACTTTTCTTGTGATTTGGTTACTGCGTTCTCCGCTAACGTTGTTGTGTCTAATGGTATTGTGCCCTTCTCAGAAAGGTCACGATGTAATCTCTATTCGATAGCTATATCTCTCTTTGTGTGAAATGAAGCATTATTCTTTGAAATTTGCAGTGTGCGGATCTTATAATGCACCCAGTAACTCAAATTATTGTGAAGATTTAGCCAAGCCCAAAAGCGGAGTTTCTGCTATTCATTTTAATAGAGCTCCTCACATGCTGTTCAAAAGTTTAATTTATTGTAGGGACTTTAGGGGCAGTCCTGTCTCAATAATATTTATTACTATTTACTACTACAATAATATTTATTACTTTTTAGATCCTACACAGTTACACTTCCAGTGCTTTTACGTCTCGTTCCTTTCCAGCCGCAACTGATGTAATTCTTATTTCACGTGATACTAGGAAGGACTCAGGAATTCTGATCGTTGTGTTACATTTGAGTTTTCTGCCGCTTTAATCGTTGATGAATGATAATTCAAACAGCACTAAGTTTATATAAATCTGTTATGACGGTGGTGTCGATGTTACTGATACAGGCGCGATTCTGCTCTCGTTTTCGCACTAATTCACCAACAGCGCTTTTTTTTTTTTGGCATTATAAGAAGTGTTCAATTAGGCGTTGTGTCAGCAATACTTCAGGGGATAAAGTTGTTTAATGACGGAAGACAATGGTGACAATATTATCTTACATTTGCGACTAATGCGTCGTTTAAGAATAATGGGAGTATGCTTTGTTTCTAGTCCATGCTCTTTACAGCGGATGTTTAGCGACTCTAGAAATCACCATGCTATTACAACCTGCCCGGATGTAGTGATTGTTTGCTACTTTACATTATGATATAATACATTAAGGGATACGTCACGCCATAAATATATGCCCTGAAGCCTTGCATTTTGTTGCTCCTGTGTTAATTGATTTTGTTCCCTATTGCTATTGACAAATAGCAACGCGCGTGCCGAAAATCGCTTTTTTCCTTTTTTGTAAATTTCAGGTCCCTCTCTCTCGAAGAAACTATAACCTGAAGGTAATATTCTAAATAAGCAAGAAGCGGGAATAAAATCGAACTCTCACGTGCGTTATCCGAAAATCCGGCTTCTTATAGAGTCAGCCGTTGCCTCCAAATATACAAACAAAAAAATTGGTTTATAATAAACAGAATGGACGTGACTAGCATTTGAAAGACGGTAAAAAAAAAACAACAACAACAACAACTTCGGGGACCAGAATTGGTATTTAGCGTATGACAAACTAACCGACTGTTTTGCTTCGCAAACATCCAAATGTCCGAATCTAACGCCCAATGTCAAGAGAACGCTAATCGACAGCCAACTAAATTCAGAATGGCGATTACGTTATTTTTAAACAATACTCTGACCTGATCATGAAGTGACAGGAAACGTAATAGAACCGCAACTCACATAGTACTAGGCCCACAATACGTAAATGGTTACTACGCTAGCCCTTGAATGAAATATCTACGTTCACATTCCATTTACTTTAACTTAAGAGCTACCTTACGAGCAAGACCGCTATAATCGAGTCCATACCACATTTTGTCAATTTTTGCTTATACAAAATGGGTATTTTCTAGGACGGTACTCTTTAAGGGTGTGACGTTTGTAAACGACACGATCTCAGTCTAACAAGGGTAGGTGATGTCGTCTTCTGTTCATCTATCTTTCGCCGCTGCGCAGTAGTGTTAATACTAACATATTTTTTTTACTTTCGCAACATTTACAAATCCATTTATGATACTTCCGTAACTTTGTGCTAACAGTATTATTGAAATAAATCTCAAATTCACGAGGAAACCTTTTAAAGACAAGGTTCGGTATGACCAATACCATTATCCGCTCAATGCATTCCACCGTTGACTTTGTTTTTACACCTAACATGCAAACACGTTTGAAAATAGTAAACACTCGTGCGCGCAAATGTAACACTTGGAAAGTTAATATATTTGAAGAAATAATGGCAAGTACCTGACACCTGAGTATTTAACATTCTGGTCTTGCTCGGGCTGTTGGTTATTATTGGCCGTCTTTTATCGAGAACTGTGTTACGATACACACCAATATCCTTTGCGCTGAAGAGGACGTCAGGTCTTTAGAAGAGACGATTAATGCCGCACTTAAAATTTACACGACAGGCCAACGACGACAAGATTGAGTCTGTATACAAAAAAATCAGATCTTGTAATTTTTCTCACTTGACGAAATAAAATCCTTTATTTTCCGATCCACAAATAAGTACATTTGATAGTGAAACAAACAGAAGAGCCACTTTAGAGCATGAGAGTTACATAGGATATTTAGGTTTTTTGATTGGTGGAAATCTCTCTTGGAAAAACCACCACGTTGACTACCTTATCACAAAAAATAAGTAAGACCACAGGAATGATTGCTGAGCAGTGATACTCTGTTACATCATCTGTAGTCATTAATTTCTACAAATCCTTAATGTGACCTTATACAACTTATAGACTCACTGCTTAGAAAAATGCCTCTAATGAATATTCTAGCAAAGTTGTTGTCATCCAAAAGCGAGTATAACGTTTAATCTACTTTAACGATTAATCTATAGAAAAGAGCGTGCTACCATTTTTGTAAATGCAAAAAGTCTACCTATTACCTTCTTATATTATGAAGTTCTACGGACAATATTGCTCGATGTTTATAACGACGAGAGATTTGTGGTAACGGAATAAACAACTCCACGTCATGTAAAAAAAAGTACAATTCACTTTAGTTCCTCAACGGCATAAACGACGTAGGTTGAAAGTAAAACAACAAACAATTACAAAAGTTGCAGTATACGATATAAAGAAATGACATACATCAGACTATCAAACAGTTACATTGTTACGGCCACAGAAAGGACCAAGATTGATTATGGTATTGCGAAACTGCTAAGGCAAAAAATAAACAAAAGGAAAAGTACGAGTGAAAACTGCGGCACGTTACCGAACTGCGCTTAAAGTAAAAAACGGGAAAACAGGCGTATTAATGCTAAATATACATAGATAAATTATGCGAAGTAGCAACAAGGCCGCAATAAAACGACAAAACAGCGTCAATGAAACAATAAGTATAAACGTTCGCTAGTTACGGAGTGATAAGACTTTCAATAAACTTTAAACACGCAAAGAATCCAACACGAAAAAATGCTGCACTTAGAATTTACAAACATCATCAAAGTTTTTATGAGAACGTTGAACATCCAGACCTTTACTACTCGCTCATTAATGTCAAAACTCTTCAAAGTTAAGTACTCTAGGATTAAACCACAATGAAAGGACTTTTCGAGTGTTCGTGTTAAAATCTGGAATAAGATACCTGATGGCAAAGAAATCTTTCAAAAAAGGAATATTTTGTATGTTAAATATGCGAAACAAAATAAAGTGTTAAGTTTGCTAAGTGTATTTTTACGGCTCATGTCTAAGACATCTTCGATTCCCATTCCACATAACGTTTCTAGCCGCTCGTTCAAATCGAACTGACTCGCATTCGAGACGCATAGTGATGTTAGGAGATAATTATGCGAGCAATAAGCCAGTGTTTGTAAATTTCCTTGTTCCTATTGTCTTTCTCTTCAAAATCGCCTATGACTGACTGCATGGAGAAACATTCCGCTATTGTCGTCTACTTGGAAAGTTTATTCGCTCAAGAATATGATGTAGTGACCCAGTTAGAGCTTGATTGTGGACATTTTGATACAAAGGCCAGCGTACTTACTACATAGGCGCATGCTTCTCTCGATGAACATCCTACTATATGTAGAGATGTATTATTAATAGACTAAGCGTTACCTTCCCCGACCATTTAGAGATATTCTCTTACGACTCACAGGGCCTTTGGGGAGCAATTCCTTCGCGTACGTTGACAATCCATACTCAAAGAATTCATCTTAAATTGTTATTTCACAGTGCCTCCAGAAATATCTGATCTACCGGAAGCAAGCTCTTTACTTACCATTGGAGAAAACCACTTTCTGACCTGCAACGCATCTGGTGACCCTCTACCAAATATTACTTGGACAAAAGATGGTATTCCCGAGGACAAGTTTAAAGTAACAGGTTGCCACCTTCATTTAAACAACGTGAATTTAGAGGATGTAGGATCATACAGATGTACAGCTAGGAATGGATATGGAGATGATGCAACCGCTATCAGCATCGTTGGCATAAGATGTTTGTAGTCTGATCTGTACTTTCAAAGCTGTTTGTGTGATCACTGCACGTTTTATAGTAGCAGATGCCACTTTATTTGAATTCATGCTGAAATTACACAACAAAGTAGTGACGTGGACTTATCACAACATTAAAAATACGTGTTCCTTTGTGTTTCCTTTATTTCACTTGGAAGAACATTGAGAAGATTTCAAATCATTAGTTTTAAATCAGACCCTGAATTCGTCTCAGTCCATCAAACCGCAAAAAAGAACTCGGCCAATATTCAGCCATCTTGACCTCACAGTTTGTCAATAACGATGCTACTCGGTATAAAATAATGACTGTTAAACGAACAAGTGTTAATTTTTCTGATGTAATCATACTGTAGGTGATGATTGTGAAATTAGGATCGTCGGAGTAACATTAAAGAATGAAGTCTGGAGGTCAGCCTTGAATAACAGATCGGGGGTTGAGTTTAAAACTTTGGAGTCGAAGCTGTTATCGGAAGTAAGTATCCTGCAGCATCTAGTAGTTACATTTGGTGACAATATCTGGGCAAACAAGCTTTTTTGTTGATACCTTTCGTCATACCGTGGTAATTTAGAAATATCTAAATTATGAACGTAAAATAACCTTTATTATTATCCAACTACACCTAGACGAGTACAAAGAACGCCATAGACGAGTACGAATATCACGCGGTATTTGTACTCGTCTATTGTAGTACCGGTTAAACAGGTTTTCTCGCATCGCGCAAACGAAGAATTGGATTGTAGTTACGAAAAAAAAAATGGCGAACAATTTGAATCCTATTTCCGACGACGAAGAGTCAGAATGGCTGGCAAAAATAGGTCCAAGTTCATTAGATGAATCGAACGGAGAAAACAGCTTGACGACCAGAAAATTTCTTCATTTAAGGAAGAAAATAGAAACAACGACACAACAACTCGCCAATTCCGTTCCGCATCGCATACTTCTGTCACTCACTCCCCGTAAATAAATATGCGCGAAATTCGCCCTCACTGAAATAACAGTTTGGCGTGTTGGATAATAAATAACTTATTAGACATTTTGTTGTGTAGTATCGCTGAGTATTTTACTCGTTATTTGTATTTTGACTCGCCCTACGGGCTCGTCAAAATACGGCACGACTCGTAAAAATACTCAGCGATACTGTACAACAAAACGTCTAATAAGATATATGTACCTCTCGTCCAGTACTGCCTGGACTGACTTAGCCTCCTTTTATTTGTTGCACTAACCTTCAAAAGACTAGCTGGAGAAATTGTTTTTCATGGCTCCGCTCTTCATTGAGCATTGAGTGAAGAGTGTTCTTGAATTAATGGAATGTCGTGAACAACTGTGGTATGTCGGAACAGTGGTCACATAAGCATCCGGGAACTTTGAGAGTGGCGAGAGTTGTGTATTTTGTGTGTGTTACATTAAATTTGTGGTTTTGAATTCTTTGTGGTTTACAACTCTACAAAAACTCAGATGTGTGAGTTTGACTATAACTAAAAAGTATTCGTATGCTCTTGAAGTGCAATTATTTATCTGGCAAACCTATGGGGGCTTGTACACCTTGATGCTTTTCTGGCTTAAAATTCCATTCTGAGAGTTCTTTTGAATTTCTTGAATTAGAAAGTTAAGCAAAGTAAAGTGAAGAGAGATAATGTTTTTCACGGTTGAAAATTGATGCTTGTGCACTTAAGTGACAATTGTGTCCTAGGGTCATATAGCATAAAGTTTGGTTGCTTGATTTGTCATCCAATCCTCTACTCATGTTTCATGAGAATTAGAGATCAGATCGTGATAACCTGAATTTACTACAACGATAGATTGGGGAAGTAATTAAAGATAAGAAATTTGAGAACTTGAAACATCCAGGGCTCATCTTGCGAGGGAAGTGTTTTACAAGTTTTGATCCTACGAGCCAAAAATTATCGTCTCAGACGAGTGGATGAGTGGATTTGTTTTTGCTCTGCGTACAAATTTCAATTGTGCATTTCCGCATTTGTTCTTGTATTCATATTTCCTCTATCTTCACCAAAAATCCTGGAAAACAACTGTACACAGTGAGTCTTCTTAGTTTCAGGTAAATGTCAAACTAAGACTGCTCAATGCATGCATATATTAGACTTTTTTTTAAATAAATGTCTTAAGGCCGGGCCAATCGCACGCATTATTTCAATTTATAATCTTGCAACGTTGTTGCGTGCAATGTGTTGAACACTTTTTGCCATCCTGGTGCAACAGGATGAAACATTTTGCAATATTTTAGATGGTGTTGGATCAAGTTCGAAAATGGTCAGATTTTTGTTGTAACATTTTTTGATATTGCAAGATGTTGCACGCATTTGAGAGGCTGTTTCACAACATCTCTCATTACAACAAAACCAAAGTAAAGCGCGCGCTCTGATTGGTCAATTCAGCATCCCCCATTTGCCCATGGGTGTACGCTGCTGACGTGAGCAAATGCAAAGACCAGTTTTCCGCGCGCTCGTATTTTCCGGTCATGTAAGATTTGTTAAATAAAAGGAAACTCTCGCTACAATGTATCAATGTTATGTTATAAAACAAATGGTAAACGCCACAGTGTACACTACTGAGTTATGGATGCACTTGGGAGATTTGCTAAGCACTCAAGAAGCTAGAGTCGCTCTCGGCTATCGCCTCGCGTGACTCTTACGCTTCTTTCGTGCTTAGCAACCTTCCGCGTGGATTCATAACTCAATATCGTACGCTGTGGTGTTTACCATTTGTTAAACATTATCCAGCAATTGGTTACGTTACGTTGACGACACATTCACCGCCGTTCGACACGACGAAATTGACACATTCCACCACCACCTTAACGAACAAAACACTGACATACAGTTTACCAGAGAAGTCGAAGAAAATGGCAAACTTCCTTTTCTAGACTGCCTGGTAAGCCACGGCGACAACTCATTACGGACGACAGTTTACAGGAAACCGACACACACCGCCAGATTACTAGACGAGTCACCCTACAACCCTACATCACACAAAGCCACAACTGTCAGAACTCTAACACGACGTGCACAACTAGTATGCGACTCGACAGACAGCTTATCCGACGAGAACAAATACCTTCACCGTGTTTTTACGAAGAACAACCACAACAACGACTTCATCCGACGAAACACTCACCGACCCACTACCACTACCGAAACAAACGACACCGCAACCCCTACGACTACAGCAACCATACCGTACATAAAAGGCATGTCTGAAAACATCTCGCGCATCTTACTACCCTTCAATATCCGCGTCGCGCACAAACCCATCACCACACTACGTCAGTTACTAACCAACGTTAAAGACAAAGACTGAACCGAGGAACACACAGGGAACGATTTATAAGATCAATTGCTCGGACTGCCAAGCCTCCTACATCGGTGAGACTGGCAGAAACCTCACAACAAGACTGACTGAACACAGACGGGCGACGAGGAAAGGTGATATCAGCAATCACACTGCTGAACACCATCGACTTACCAACCACAATATTGACTGGGACTCTGCGCAATGCCTAACCTAGAGCACTGACTATTTTCAACGACTGACTCTGGAAAGCTGGTTTACTAACTTAGAACAGACTCCCCTAAACAGATGTCAACAACTACCCGCTCCATACAAACCACTCATTCACGACATAAACATCACAAACGACCGAAAAAGAACGACCTAACTTTACCGACAGATCGAAACAGACCAATCACGACCGACTTACGTCACTTGAGTCTTACAGCCGATAACATCACGGCAAAACCAACCGATCATTTCACACGAACTGGAATAAGAACATTCTACTGACAACAATCATTCACTTGACTCTGATGACCGCACAGGTTGTCGGAACGTCTGTCACTACCACCGACAACAGTCCTTCTCAGGACTACACTCACCCGGACGATCAGACTACACCTTCACATTATCCAGCAATGTTGCAACATGTTGCGTTCAGGTTGCGTGCGTTTGACTGGGCGTCAAAACTTAATTGTCATCTTTAGAGCATTAAATTTGCATCTTGCAATCCTTTGATATTGCAGGATTTAGTTACAGTCAACTATTGATAAATATGTATACAAACATTTTGAGATTTTCATCGCGTTTAGTTTTGAAAAATTGATGTTGAGGAGGATGATGTGCATGGTCAAGATGAAATTTCGTTGACCGGTTTCTGTTATGAAAAGAGCTTTGATAAGCAAGTATTTTCTTTTCTTATAGTAGAACTGATAGTTCTGCTGCTATTGCTGTATTAAGGCTGACGTTCACTGACCCTTTAAAACCACTGGGAGATGAAATCTTTAAAGGAAAGCTCGGGTCACTCACAGTTGGCCGTGAGCTCGAACTCCCTTCAGCTACCGGGAAACCAAGTGGGTTACTTATATACAAGTATCTCAAGGATATTAAGCGCCACGCGAAGATACGAATTTTATCTTCTAGTTTTGATAACAGCTATTCCTTGCTCGCTTCCTTCGCTCATAAGAGACAATATCAATGGTAGATGATAAATTCATATCAACACCTGCACATAGATATAACGTCCTGTTTACTATACAGTTATTATTTACGTACGTTTGTGTCAGACATCTTATTCTCTGAATGAAGGGATCTTTTGCACATTTAAAAAGCTCGCAAAAATCTTCTTCAACCTCTGACATAAAAAATGAGACAAGCTCTCGTGCGACGAACGTTTTCCGCCAATTCAAACTTGTGAATGTCCTCAAATCGAGAGAAAGTGACTCGTGGTCAAAAGTGATCACGATGGTTACGATGACGACAATGTGAAGATATCTTGTAATCACAAGAGAAATTCTGGTGTTTTACCAATATGTCACTATTACTCTTGCATGTTACTTTCTCTTTAGCTCGACAACAATCGTTTAGATGCCTGTAAACTGATTACTTTTTGCATCAGTACCATTAACAAAGAGTACCGTAAAGGTGTAAGACAATCTCATTAATTCTGTTCTCTTTCTAAGATAGATGTACCTTAAGCATCACTGTTTGCTTTGAAACATATGTGTGAACTGCGGTTATGAGACGTATATGAGCACGATCCTTCGCAGTAAAGCACTATTTGAGCAATAGTGAAAATCAGACCTGAAAAAAATTTCAGGCCTGTACTATTGCTCAAATAGTGCTTTACTGCGAAGGATCGTGCTCATATACGTCTCATAACCGCAGTTCACACATATGTTTCATATGTTTGTTGTTGTTTGATTTATCATCTACGGGTTTATGTCGAATTAATTTGATGGCCTGCTCCCAGTTGGCTTGTTAGCTCAATTGGTAGAGCGCTGCACTAGTATCGCAGAGGTCAGTGGTTCGAATCCCGTACAGGCCTGAAATTTTTTTCAGGTCTGATTTTCACTATTGCTCAAATAGTGCTTTACTGCGAAGGATCGTGCTCATATACGTCTCATAACCGCAGTTCACACATATGTTTCATATGTTTGTTGTTGTTTGATTTATCATCTACGGGTTTATGTCGAATTAATTTGATGGCCTGCTCCCAGTTGGCTTGTTAGCTCAATTGGTAGAGCGCTGCACTAGTATCGCAGAGGTCAGTGGTTCGAATCCCCGTACAGGCCTGAAATTTTTTTTCAGGTCTGATTTTCACTATTGCTCAAATAGTGCTTTACTGCGAAGGATCGTGCTCATATACGACTGTTTGCTTTATCCCGAAGTTACTATTATTTCAAGAAATTCTGAATTTGTAGTTGAATATTTTGTTTCCCTTTTACCATGCAAGTGACTCATATATATCCCAATGATTACTTGCTCTTTTCCAGCTTTTCCCTGTACAAACGCTACAACCACAGGTAAGAGACAATAAATAAACTGTTAGTCGAAATTCAATCTTACTTGAGTCATATTCTGTCCAAATGTTTGCAAATTATTTTATCTTTTAATGTTATGTTTTATTTCTTTTGCTACTTTTTTCAACACGTGAATTAATGCTTAAATATTTCGTGTTCTTTTCCAGCTGTTCCCCTGACAAGAAGTTCGGCCTCAGCTAAGAGCCAATCGCTCTATATCAATTTTACTTGAATGCAAAAATTTACAAAGGCCTTAGGAAATATAGGATGTAAAGGTCTTTAGACCCCCTTACCTTTAATCAAAAACTAAAGCATGCTAAGCGAAGTAACCGATGAGTTGCGAAGTGTTTTTTTTTTGCTGGTATCGAGTTTATGATTTGAAAATAACAGTCCATCCCCAATATGTCTGCACGTGCCTGATGAAAACCTTCAATCAAAAACTAAAGCATGCTAAGCGAAGTAACCGATGAGTTACGAACTGTTTTTTTGTTTGTTAGTATCGAGTTTATGATTTGAAAATAACAGTCCATCCCCAATATGTGTGCATCAAGGGTGCCTGATGAAAACCGGGTCTGACAAAGGAGAAAAGAGGCTAACAATTAAACTTCGCAGAAGTGAATAATGAATGATGTATAACTGATTTAATTTTGCGTAAAGAAGTTTGTTTTCTAAGCCTAACTGAATTATAGGTCAACAGACTCGTACATGCTGGGGCAACTGCACGCGAACGTTCGCCTTCTGTTGAGCTTTGTTCTTGAAAAGAAAGTCACTATCAACGTCCACTCGCAAAAGAAACATTTTAGGCATGAAATTGTACGTTTTATGTTTATGCAATGCTTGAAAATGGCTTGAATGAGGAGTTGAGGAGTCAAAATTTTATGCCTCAGCTTTCTCTTCACGTTTTGGCGAGTATTACTTTTTTTAATGTAATGATACTGCACACGAATACCTATTAGTCTTTGAATTGTGGACTACCAAGTAAATTTTTGTTATCACGTACTAAGTTGAGTATTCATTCATGGGTTTCAGGATATCAAGTGTTTAAATTTCGGTATCAAAAGTGTAAGAAGTCGGAAATGAGAGGCGAAGGTCTAAAATAGATTTGCTGAATTAAAAGTTCATTCCACACTAAGATCAAATATTTATCCTGGCACTCAAAAACAGAATTTAAAAAAATGCTGAATAGAATCGCAAAAAAAAGGTGGGTTTATCCCTAGCCCCTCTCGATCTGTCCATGATAAACACCTCTCCATATACCATTCAGTATTCTTTCAGCCATATCATGTCAGCTGGGTATGTATGTTTACACACTTGCAGGTTTTCCTAAAGTTACAAATCAAAGTGAGGATCGGAAAAAACACCAAAATATGCTTCGAAATCATGCCATCTACTTGACAATCATTTTTCTTCTTGTGGTGATTATCATTGGGTTAGTGCTTGTCATTTGGAGAGGGAGGAATAAGCAAGGTGAGGTATCAGATCTAATTTGCTCTTTACTCCTACCGTAATCTCTGTTGATTGGCATGTAATCCAATATTGAAAGAGTGTTAGACAAAACTGTTAAAAAAATTGAATTTAAAGGGTTTGCAGTCGGTTCTGAGGATGCAGAAGGAAATTACGTCTTGGGTTACCCTCACTGCTCTTCCGTTTCTTGATTTTTGAGTTTGGAAACAAGTTTAGTTGCAATGTCAGCTTGTGGTCTTTTTTAAAACAATCTCTGTCAAGAAGAGTAACATTTCCATTGCTCAACTAAAGATTCTTGAAATCTGAGATATTCAAACATGAGAATTCTGATAGGTAGAATGACCTCATGAGGTTAGACTTGCGCAGCATTTATCGTAAGCTACGAAAACCATGTAGTCCCACATCAAAGAGTGTCCTCCAATCTGTTTCGACGTTTCGTTGCAGCAGTTTGTTTATGAACTGAGTTTCGTTTTTGTTCGAAGTCATTCTGCTTTTGGAATAAGCTTCTTCGTTGGTAGTAAATATGTTGTTTTATCCTACAGGATTTACAGGTGCATTGAAGCAAACAGGGTAAGTAAAAGGTAGTGTTAACTCAATTTGGGTCTTTCTCACAACAAGCCAAATATATTTCTCTTTAATCAACGCGCTTGCAAAGCAATGTTGCCTCGCTTATCAGTCATTGAATTCCTCAGGATAAACAGACAGTCACTGCCTACAAAAGAACGACTCAAGGGAGGAGTAGCCTGTGTCAGCTAGAATTCCTGAATTACTTTTTTCACATGAAGATCAGTGAGTCACTCTATCAGTTTGACTAAGCTTGGCTACAACAGACTCTTCCAATAATCTCCTTTCGATATGCTAAAACTCAGTTTTCGTTACCGAATCTTAGAGGACTCAAACAAAGGAAACCAAATGCTGAACAAGCTTGTTCATGAGGAATTTCAATGTATCAGAAGATTCTAGTTGCGGTTTCATCTTGTTTTCATTCTTGAACATATAATTTCACTAGGTTTGTGCCTGTCCCGTGTCGTTTAATCGCCTCCTAGCTTCGGGCTTTAGTTTGGACCTACTGTATCATCTAGTTCTTTCTGAAATTTGGATGGTACACTATTGTCCATACAAAATTATGGCATCTTATATCCGAACTTCCTGTTAAAAGATTATATAGACATGGAGAGCCGAAAATTCAAGTGGCACCCCCACAACGTGCCAGTAAATGAATTTGGGATGAATTGTGGTGCGGACATTGTGGAGACATTTAGTAACATAGGTTGTCACCTAAGCCTGGAGTTTTCGGTCACTAAGATGGTATAATTTCAATTTGTTTTGTTTCATCTTTCAATAACAAGCCAGCTCCAACTCAGTTTTTGGTTCTTTCAAATCAATTATAAGGAAGTAATCCTCTAGTCTTCGCCCAGATCATCCATAGTGACTTGGCGGCCAGAAATGTTCTTGTTGGAGAAGGAGAAGAGTGTAAGGTGACAGAGTTTGGAATGGCCAGGAATGTTCACCAGGATGATATCTACACCATACACAGTGGGGTGAGAAAGGTTCTTAAAAACCTCTATGAATTGAAAAGAGCACAGGAAATACTTATTAAAAGTTTAATTAGCCAATACATTGTTTTAAAGTTGGTTAAAAATGGTTTCCACTTATTTTGTGTAGCCTAAAATAAATGTTATTGTGAGGTACCAATTGCTAAACACTTACACTAAAATTCTTCTTTAGAGTTCCTCTTTGATTCTATGGTTATAGATTATCATTTTTCAGTAACACTCAAGTAACCATGCACTGTATTCCTTTTTAGGGTCGTCTACCAGCGAAGTGGACAGCATACGAAGGGCTACTTTACGGGACATATACGACCCAAAGTGACGTGTAAATATTCTCTCAGGGAGATTTTGTATCACATGGACGAAACTTTCTATGATGCAACTTCTGGCAGCTATATTTAGTGACCACAGCCGCACATTAGAGTGGTTGACACATTAGTTCTAATTACCTGTTGTGTGTTTCACAATAGGACACGCTTGGGGGAACTAGTGCGATTGAGATAAATGTTGATTTGGGACTCCACGAAATATATTAGGCCTAACTCACTCACTTTGTATCGGGATGTATTCATAGCCATTTACTTTTTTTAATATTTACAAAATAAATGTACAAATATTTTATAGAGGCGATGAATATCAGAAAGCAGGTTTTGCTGAAATTACATTAATCTCACAAATCTCTTTCTACATCCAGATGGAGTTTTGGTGTTGTTCTTTATGAGATATTTACTGTAGGTTGGTGCTCGTCTGTTTTCTCTTCTTTTCTATTTTTTTTCTTCTTTTGCAGAGTACTATAGACTGCTACAACAATGAAAAAATTATTTTGTTCTCTTTTCCTCGGCTAGATTTCAACTTTACATTCCAGCATATTGGTACCACAGCAACCAATTTTGAAATAGTTTTTTTTGTCGTGATCTCTTTGCTAGAAGCGTTGCCTTTACCAGAACACAATGTATTTTCCTGTCGAGTTACATTGAGGGAGCTGGATCAAGAAGAGAAAGTGACGTCATTTACCTAGGAGTTAACTCGAAAGTAAGATTACTCTCTCTTTTTCTCGATCCAGCCTTCAGTTCGACTTATTGTCCGAAACTGATTGTGTCGAAATAATTGATAAGCTGCATTTTGCGAGACAGAAACTCGGCCTTAAGAGAGAACGAGAACAAAATTTTTTCATTGCAGTGGTCCTTAAATTTGGGGCTTTGCCCTAGCATCGCGACTTGAAATTACTTATTTATGATTTTTCCAGGTGGATCACCGTACCCAGGGATTAATGGCCGAGAAATTGCAGGCAAACTTCAGAAGGGATACCGTATGCCAAAACCAAAACATGTTGATGAACAACTGTAAGCGCTCTTTATTTTGTCTTTTTTCGATATTTTCAGATTCTTTTTTCCATTTTGTTGACGTATTTAAACAACTGTGAAAAACGCCCAAGAGTGGACACCTCTAATATGAAAACACTACGTCATATTACCCGCGATCAGATAACCCGACACTTCCAACCTCTTATGGAACACTTTAATTAGCCTAGATGGTGTCTGTTTACCACAGGTCGGTCGATAAAGTGAAGTTTTACTTAGTCACCATTGGCAAGTCTTTTAATATATCCAATGCCGACCAAGATATAAGAGAAGAAACCAGCTGACGAGTTTGAGATACTCAATGAAGAAAAATGTCTGCATCATTGATTCTTAATTGCCAAAGTATTTCCTGAGGTTATTTTTTCTTACGATGTTAGTTACTGTGTTGTTGATATAACTGAGATATCTCTAGTTACCAGATCATGTTCCAGTGTTGGGAAGAGAAACCAAACAACCGACCGACATTCTCCCAACTTGAAGTCACCTTGAAAAAATTGATGCAAAACATGAACGTAAGTCTGTTCCATATGTAATAACATGCCAAACTTCTCTCTTTAAGTTACTGATAGTGCTTTAGGGACAAAGAAGGTTATATTATGCTTTCCTTTGTCAGTTACGTCAAATGCCATTTCATTCCCACTTAAATAACATAATAAGCCACATGTTAATGTTGAATAACTTTATTGAAGTCTTTTTTTCTTTTCTTTTAGACTTACGTGAATTTGAAGGAATACGATAACAATTTGTACGCGAATGTTGACGACCTATTTGAGTAACAGGATAGGAAATCGTCTAATTGTATAAGGGAAAGATAGTTAGAGAGGATGCGTCTAAAAACAGGGCACGTAAAAAAATCAGTCCAGTTGTGGAGACATATCCATAAGTACATTTAAAGTATTTTTAAGGTATGGTTAACTTGGTCCTGAGGACTTTCGCTTGGAAATAGAACTACACATGCATTAGACCAACCGCCTCCCGGTTAGCTCAATAGATAGAGCGCTGGACTGTTGTGCGGGAGGTCGAGGGTTCGAGCCCCGGCCAGACCAACACTCAGGGTCTTAACATAATTGAGAAGAATTTGCTTCCTTTCTATAACATCAAGAAATGGTTAGATATTCTAGTCTTCTCGGATAGGGACGAATAAATGGAGGTCCCGTCTCCTGCAGGGTTGGGGTAGGAGACATTAGTTTCCCACACACGAGATTACTGTGTGATGGATGTCCTCCCCTGGGGTGGGATTGGTGGGATATTGGGCGCACTTAATTTGGAGCCTCGCTCTATTGTGCGACCCTCACCATACTCTGGTGAAAGTGATTAAATACACATAATTTGGGGTCCTGAAATGGCCTTCGCTTGAGTTACGAAGGAAGTTTTTCTGCTTAGTGCAGACGTACAAGGTTATTTTCGGACACTGTGACATAGATCCTCATATATTTTTTTGATTTTAATGTATTGGCGAAAACGCATAGGAACCATAATTGTAAGATAAGACTTAAAGAGACACGTACAAATTACTTTAAATTTTCATTTTTCAATCGCTACCGGCATAACAGACTGGAAAATTATTCCACCAAACATTATGTATGCACGTTCGTTAAGCAGTTTTAAGTCCTATCCATTACGCATTAGATCATTTGAGTTAATTTGAAATCAGGTGAAACTCGCGAGTGATCAGTATCCAATTTAATTAGCTTAACTTTGGGCCTCTTTTAAATTGTACTTCTTAATTTTTAGTGTCAATTATAGTATGCAATTTAATTAGGTTAGTTTTGAGCCGCATTTAAATTTTACGAATTAAATTTTAGTACGCTTAATTTTGGAGAATATTCTTTGTAGGGGAATTTAGTCTCCCCCAATTATTCTCCAGTCATGCACTCTTTGTATTTTCTGTAATTTTATTTACCTGTATGACAATGGATTATTAAATTTAAACCTTTAAATAATACAATGCGGAATTATTTTTTCTTTTTGTTTCGAATCTCCGATACAAACGTGGACCTATCCTACCTACACGATATATTTTCGTAATAGAAGTCGATAGCTTCCCACAAGTGTTCCGAACCAGATAAAGTCTAATCTGCGTTTAAACTCCACTGCATTGCCAGCCTCATTTCGACATAGAAGTAGCACTCCGGTTTGTAAGGTGGCCTGTATGGGCAGTGTAACCAAGATATCGACAGCTTTACCTGGTACACAGCAGTGTGCTACAAAAATGCGGACTGGCCTCCACACATGAAACAAGGAGTGCATTCACGTAAGTGTTTAGGGGATATGTTAGTCTCCCCGTTTACCTTAAGTGAGACCTGATTGTGAACTCAATCATTAAGTACAATATATTACACTTTATTACGGCTCCCCTATACGAGGCTATTCTGTTTTAGTATATACTAAAACAGTGGATAGCGTTGAAGGCGCGCTCTGATTGGCTAGTCAAACTCCGAAAATCCCTTGCTATTTACCTCCGAGCAACTCGGGAAAAAATGGCGTCCCGGTTTGCATCCGTGACATGCAAAGAAATCACTCAAATTAATTTTTGGTGGTGCGTATTATCTCACTGTTTTAGTATATACTAAAACAACTATTCACCTCAGTGTCGGTGGTGAGCGGTGGATATTTACCTCGCCGCTTCGCGGCTGGGTAAATATCCACCACTAACCACCTCCACTTCGGCGAATAGTTGTTAACTAATATACAATGATAGCAACTATACAATAATAAATTGCAATGGGTCAAAAAATATTTACATATGTTGCGAAAAAAAATATTTACATGAGTTCATATAAAGCTTGAAAGATGTGTTTCGATCAAGCGACTCTCCTTTCTAAACTTGAAATACTCTTTATGTTCCGAATGTTTTCTGGGAGGAGGTTGTACTTTTTGCCCCGCGAAAGGCGAAAGAGAGTTGTCCAGTTGATAATCTGCATTTACGCAGATTTAACTGTGACATATTTCTAGTGTTGCGTCCCGACACACTAAATCTGTCATGAAATAGATCGCAAAGATATAAGGTGGTACCTGCTTTGCTCTACACTTATTGGCCATAGTAAGGGTATCTAATAAAAGTTTTTGACAGACGCTTAGCCAACCAAGGAATTTGCGCGCAGCAGAGACATGATCAAATTTTTTGATACTTAGGATTATTCTACAAGCTAAGTTCTCAATGAGTTTGAGCTTAGAAATATTTTTGCTGAAGATATTACCCCATACGGTAGAAAAATAGAAAAGCCTTCTGAAAATAAGAGCATTGATAATCAAAGTAAGAGTTTTTTTGTCCAAAAGATGTTTCATTCTACTGATACGACGTAAATTGTACAGACTACTTGAGGGCAGTTTAGATACGTGGTCGTCAAAGGTTACAGTAGAGTCGATCCAGACCCCCAAGTCTTTTGCAAGAGGAGAGGGCGTCATATTCTTTCCCAATAGAACGACATGAAGAAGAGAAAAGTCTCGCGTTATTTGTGGTACGTCAACTCAAAAATATTATAAGACGTCTATGTGAGTATCGACTGACTAAGTTATGGCTTTAGTTTTGCCTTTCCTTGAAGAATAAAGGACCATGAACTGAGTGAATAGCCTTCACTGTCAACTGATTCTTGCATGAGACCTGTTTCCTTTACTGCACACCAGCCTGACAGTTGATAATCAGTCCTAAAATTTAGCATCTTTGGACAATGAAAAAGGTTAAAAGTTTGTAAAAGTTTAGGATGTTTTTTTTATATGCAACTGGAAACAGAAAACTTCAAGATGTCAGGGTTCGTTTCGTTTCTCCCTCTCGGTTTTAAAATGAGGTTGTCGATTTCCTTTGAGTCCTTTTGATGGTCCAAATAACTTTCTTAGTTTAAAACACTTTGCTAGAAATTTTATGGTAAAGAATTTCCCTAGATTAATTTGAATGAATAATATACATTGAGAAGCTGAATAGACGAATCAATCAATTTTTCCAAGTGGGAAGTCAGATGTGAAAATCCTACTGTGAATTTAAAATTACATAGAATATTATGAATATCTCGCAGTAATCTCCTCGCACGAGGTGATTAGAGCAGGGACGCTGAACTTCAAAACGGTCGCCTTTTGTTTTGTCAATGTTTCTGAGAAAGCTGTTGTTAACGCGATAGAAAAAAGTTAATTTCCGAATGCACAAAAGATGCTTTTAAGTTCGGTTTACCACTTTCCCAAAGTAAGATGCGAGGTTTTAGCTGTCCAAATCAAATAAAGAGGCCTGTTAAATTTCAGGGGAAACCGGCTGCTTATCTCGATACGAGTAAGCAAGACAGTTGTAATAAAATATTTATAAAAGTTTCTTTAGAAACGTTTTAGTCCACAACAGAATTCTAAAGGATTTAAATAGTTATACTCAAGCAATTGTTTGCCCCAGGCTCAGTGAAAATTGTTGAATGATCTCCTCGATTTCTTCTTTGGCATTATTCAATAAGACTCACTTCGTCTCCGGTGTAACTGTTAAATGTGCTGACTAATGATTGGAAGTTACACGTAAAATGGAAAATCACGCCGTGCGATTCTCATTTAACAATGATAGACGAGATCTTTTGTACGATCGACTATCCAGATAATTTTCAGCGGGTGAAATGATTTTCCAGGTCTGAAACTCCTTGTTCCGAGAATTAAGTTCTGAGTAACGGTGCTAAACCGCCAAATGACGTCAAACCATATATTGATCTTAAGGTGGGGAGAGGGTGGGCTACCCCATATACGATGACGCCACAAAAATTAAGGTTTCTTGAGCCGACTTGGCCTGAAAATGTGAGTGTAAATCAGGTGTGGTTTTTGAGGAGCCACGAGAACGCGAGGATGTCATTTTGTGTGAACAGCTACTCAACATTAGTAAAAGAAAATGAGAAGGAACCATAATATATGTATTTTTAAGTGAATTTTACCAACTTTTGATCATGCTGGTGTTCTGCGGCCGAAACGATGTTTTGATGGTATACAAGATAAAATAATGGGACATATTATTTTACCATTCCATGTCTTTAAATGGTTTAGATTTAGAAGTAAGGACTGAACACGACTGTGGAACATGACATGTTTGGAGAATCGGGCCGCGTCATTCCTACCAAAGAGTCCGGAGAGTACCTTCCCGCGAATGTGAATAAATGTCTCAATAGCCATTGTTCATCCTCCCGATATATTAAACCAAACCTTTTACTCCTATGCTTCCGTGTAGTTCATTGTCTAATGCCCATGTAAAGACTGAAAAACGTAGATGTCATCCATTTAGATATGTCTTCTTTTTTTATTGGGTCAGGTCTCACACTTTGATTCTTAACTGTATATCAGGATCAAACCCGAAGCTTAGCAAGATTAAAGGATATGAAGTTTGGAAACGAATTACTTACTCGTGGATGTCATCCTAACAACAGCCAAACACCATAGACGTTATTCATGCACGGTCAGTTGCTATGTAGAAAGCTGCATCAGCAGACTCTTCGCGCAAACATCTAGGCTGAAAGAAACGATCGAAAAATAACAATCAATCATTGGGGAAAATGAGTGACGAATCTGCAATATTCCGTTAAATTCCTTTTACGGCAGAAAGTATTGGTTGTTAACTGAGCTATATTTAATCGAATGCACTTCTTCCAGCGGCTAGCCTGTCGAACGGTAACGCTAGTTACCTTGTGAGGGTAAAGATTTCGTACCTTAGCACCACGTGATTTAATGAGAATAGTAACTTCTGTATTAAATTTAAAACTAAATATCGCGTGTGGGTGCATAGCGAGTTTGCTACTTACAAGATAAATGAGAATTCCGCTGCAGTTGTACCCATCCTTCTGTTTAAAGTGGACCGTTCGATGCAAGGCCATGATAGAGTAAGCCAGCCCGCTTTGGCGTCAGCGATCTCGTTACAAATATAATGACAGCCAGATAAAGGGCTACTTTATTCTCATAGTTACTGCCGTTTTAAATTGAAGGAACAACTTTTTTTCACTTACGACTGAATAAATTTACACTTCTTAAAAGCACTCAAAGTAGACATTGCATGCCTATCATGTCCGCTCTTCTGTTGGCAGAACAGGGCAAGTCAATAAGACATGTCTACAGTACTTGGTCGCTACTAGATAAGTAGGGTTTATTACTGCGAGGAACGCTTTCAAACATTTCATGAAACCGCAGTACACATATATGACTTTTACATATTCAAATTCATTGATGGGTTTAATACGAACCAACATAATAAGCTACTCCCAGTTGGCTTGTTAGCTCAGTTGGTAGAGCACTGCACTGGTAAAGCAGAAGTCATGGGTTCAAATCCTGTACGAGCCTGAATTTTTTTCAAGCCTTATTTCCACCTACAAGATAAGTAGGGTTTATTACTGCGAGGAACGCTTTCATGCGTTTTATGAAACCGCAGTACACATGTGATTTTCATATATTCAAATTCATTGAATCGCCGCCATCATTACGCAGTCTGGTGTCTTAGTCAAAAATTGTCCTCAGTTTTTAAATGTCGACCTTTCGCGGGATTTCGCAATATTCGCAGGTTTCATAATTTCCCCCCTGACCAAAATTACTGTTTACTCTAACCCTCGACGAATACGAACGCCTTCGAGGTAGCATCACCCCAAACATACAACGGACGCGACTCGAGTATTTCTTCTGTTGAATTTTGAGAGAGGAAAAATCTAAATCAATTTAGGGACCGATCATTATTTACTGGGGAGGAAGGGCCACTAAACTGAGAAAAAGTTTGGCCAAGGAGTTGTGGCCCTCCCCCATAAAAGGTTTAAAAAAATTTGACCCTCCAAAAACTGAAATAAAAAAATTGTGACCCTACCCAACGGGAAAAATAGTAAAACACCGGTTTATAAATAACTCTCAGCTTTTCCCATAGTCAGATATCAACCTTCTTTAGAACAGAATCAATAATAATTTATCGTCCTTTCCATGTCCTGTATGCTCTACCAGATTTGGTAGTACACACAATGTCACTTATTTGCACTTCCTCGCTGTTATCATCATTGTTGCCTTCATTGACATCATCGCTAACGCCGCCACTGCTATCGTCGTTGTCGTCGTCTTCATCTCTGTCGTCGTCGGCGTCATAATCTCTGTTGTCGTTGTCCTCGTTGTCATCGTCACCCTCGTTGTCATCTTCATCATTTTCATTTTGTTGTGCAGTCTCTGTTGTTTCATCTTCATCACTTTCGCCGCCGATTTCCTCCAGTACTACATCATCTCGATATTCTTCATCTGATTCTTCACCCTCGAAATCATCTTCTTCATTGTTCATTGCATCGTTGTTAACTATTGATCTCGCAATGTGGGTAGCAACAATGTCTACTTTGTCCTGTTCAATTGAATGTGCTCCTTGTACAGCTGATACCATGTTTGTCCAGGTAAGATCAGGAGAGGAGACTTTAAACTTTCTAAGCTGCCCTACCCTATACATAAGTGTCCAATCGAAGTCATCATACGTTTTGCTTCTTTCCTCTCTAGAAGAATTTTCGTGATTCTTTGCGTTTTTATTTTCTTGAAATTCAGATCTTTAAGAAGGGGGGCTTTGGGATTTTCGGTTTTGCGGTTTTGACTGTTTTTTGGATCGGTGTTTCGGTTTTTGGGCCAAAAAGGTTCGGTTTTTCGGTTTTGATGTTCAGAGTGATTTGCGGATTTTACGTGTTTTTGCATTCGGTTTTCGGTCTTCACGAAAACTCTGATGCGGTTTTCGGTTTTTCCTTTTCGACCTTTAAAGGTGAAAATGTAGCGGTTTTGTCAGGTTTGCATGTAGTTTTCGGTTTTGCTGCCTTTTTTCGTCGGTTTTTCGGTTTTGGAGGTTTTTCTCTCCGGTTTTGGGGTTTCCCTGAGGCCCCAATGCCTCCCTCCTTCAAGATGACAGACAATTCTTGACAAAATGATTTTTTACTATGTATTCTTTGCTGAATCTCTGAATGGCACTTGGTTCATTTAGTAATCCTTTCAAGAGAAATACATGCATAGTTGGTAAAGTAGGTTTCTGTAAATATTCTAATGCTTTTGATTTTAAAAAAGAAGCATATTTTATATGTTATTGTCATGTTTGTCGGTATCCATGTTACATTCATTAAAAAATTTCCGCAGCTGAGTCCTTGGTTGAAAATCATCCACAGTTCTGTCGTTTGCTGGAGTGTCATTCACGTGGCAGTAATGGAATCCTTCCCTGTTCCTTTCCGGATAGGGACGCCTCACAGGGTCTAGCTTTCGTTTTGAAATTTTGTGGCAGAAATCACACTCTTTACCATGTATGAAGAATGTAAATACGTACATACTCCTAATTAAAGGAATAACATGGGACGTTTATTCAAGAAAAACTTCAGCAATAAAGGCAGACAAGAGTCAGCTATTTTTGAGAAGTAATTTGAATATATCAACAAATTAAAGTTGAAATGGTAAATTGGCCACCGTTAAGATTATAAAAGCTGACGTTTCGAGCGTTAGCCCTTCGTCGGAGCGAATTGAGGAATTGTGGGTTGTGTGTGCTTTTAAAGGCAGAAAATGGAGCTACGTTATTGGTGGGAACATGGCAACGAGAAAAAACGAATAAATTAGTGGAATGAAAAGCGTTCGTTAATACCTGTGGGATTTAAACTGCCGGTTTGAAAGATGAGCTTTTGTTCAAGAGTTTTACGGCTTTCCGTGCTACCTAAGTGCAAGGAAAGACCGCAGATTGCCATATGTTGCTTAGAATGATTAGGTAAATTAAAATGTCTAGCGACTGGTTTCGATGTGTCCTTGTCATTCCTCTCCAGTGCTCTCTGAGTATGCCGAAAGCTTAGAGAGTTGGAAGGAAAGATGTTTGCAAAAGATCTCGGTCATTGGGGTTGACCCTGCAAGCATACCAGCCGAGAAGTTCAGTCCAAAATGCCTGCCTCCTGTGGAAGCGTCGGACTTGCTGAGTTACCTCGTTCTTGAGACCAGCTTCTACACCAAGAAGCAGTTCAAGGCGGTCAAGAGTCTAGAGGCGTTTAATCAAATGGTGTCGGGATTTGTAACCTCAGTTGTAGGCAAAGTAATCGCCGGCAAGTATGCCGTGAGAGCACGAGTTTGGCATTCACAGCATATGAATGATCCTTTAGTGAACATTTGGGTCATTTCCGAAAACGATGGGACTATTTTGTCAGCCCATTGCTTGGGATGCAAAGCTGGACTGGCTGAGTCATGCTCTCATATCGCAAGTGTTTTATTTATGTTTGAGGCAACTACTAGAATTCATGGCAAGCTCGCTGGGTGTCACGAAAACTCAGACACCGAAAACTCAGGTCCCTCGAAGTGTTCTCCAAGCTTTCGAAGTGCTCCATAATTCGATAGTGCATAGCATAAAGCATGAACCAATTTTTTTTATAATATAACCGGTGGAACAATGCAACAAATCCGACGCGAAAGACGGACAACAATATCAAGAGTGATTCTTCAGTGAAGCGAGTCGTGACGGCGCTGATGCCGAGTCTTCTTTCGCGTTGTTTTTCTCTTTCTGCCTCATTTAAGAACTCTAGCCCAAGGGTCGCAAAATTGTCTTCGTTTTGGGACTGGTGGGCCGAGTCTCTGTTTGTATCCATTATTATCGCGAAATATTTAAGAATTTTAACAGAGCAACAACAAGGATCTGTGCAACGAAGTACAAAAAGGTAAACAAACGTCCCTTTCGGCTCGTCAAAATCACGCCACATTTTAATACTTTGATGTTGGAGCGAGCGCATTTGATCCCGTTAACTGTGAATGAAAAGTTCAAAATTAACGGGAAAAATTGAGGTAAATCTAAGCTAAATGAAGTCTTGTGTCACTCTAAAATGTTTTAATACTCAACCATCGGACGATTTTGCGAAACGTGCAACTTGCGGCCTTGCTTTTGCTGCTTCAGTTGGATCAAGACCCAAAAGGTCAAAATACACGCGGGATTACCAGGAGTGATCATGAGTCGAGTTTATCTCTTGAATTTTCGAGGAGTCTGAGTTTTCGGGGTCTGAGGTCTGAGGTCTGAGTTTTCGGGGTGTGAGTTTTCGTGACACCCCAAGCTTACTTGCACTCAGGTAAAATACTCATGGATTTTGCCGACATAGGTCAATGAAGTGCCGTATGCGAGGGCTAAAGACATCGATTTCTCATCGGCTAAGAAGCTCCAAGAAAAGCTCGACCAAAAAATCGAGGATCTACAACAGCCGCAAGCCTCGAACCATACAACAACTCCTAGTTCCTCCTGTTCTTCCCCTTGATTTGTGATGATCTTAGGTATAGCGCATTAGATCATATATATAATGAATTTTGCGCTATAGAGATAATAAAATTATGAAATTATTATGCGAAAAAATCCTTAGTCTTTATGCTTTCCACTTTTGCTCGAACAGCCAACAATAATGCATAAAACCATCCCTTCTTTCTCACATGAACTCTTCGTTAGATACGGTTTGTTTACGCTCGAGGGACACCAAGATGGCGGATATTAACCGTTGCTAAGGTATTGGTCACGTGGGTGAAACCCAAGGATAGATTACATTGGCGGAGGTGCACGTGAAGTGATCGGTGATCTTAGTGGATCGTTTGGGTCCCGATATTTTCTCAGTGTTGTGAATGAAAGGACACGTTTTGCATCGTGCACGAGCGCATTTAAAAGTGCCCGGTTGGTCGTTAGTCCAAAAGAACTTCTGACCAAAAAATTGCGTATGTTTTTGTCGCGTTTGAATGAAATGAGCGGAGGCTGCGAAAAGATAGTGCTTCTTCATCATCATCATCATCATCATCATCACGTTTATTTGTTCAAGCAGGTTGAATTTATTGGCAACTGTATAAGCTGATGTGGACCTGCTGTTTTCCCACCAACCCACCCCAGGGGAGGACATCCAGCACACAGTAATCTCGTGCGTGGGAAATTAACGTCTCTTACCCCTTACCCTTTAAGAGACGGGACCTCCGGCTTTACGTCCTATCCGAGAAGACGAAACAATGTGAGTGAAGTGTCTTGCTTAAGGACTCAACGTTAAGCCCCAGCCAGGACTTGAACCCGGGCCGTTTGACCCACTGGATCGTTTTGAAGTAATTTAAAGTTTTTAAGAATGATGGATTTAACTGAGTGGTTGTGAGGGTGAAACGTGAGAGTTAATGGAATGTGGTCGGAATCTTCCTTTTGTGACGTTTGTAGTGCTGAATTTCGATCAATAAGTTGGGCGCGGTGGCAATCCGCTTGAACGACAGAGTCAGGGTAACCGCGTTTATCGAAAAACTGGCACATTGACTCTGATTTGTGGTGGAAATCAGAGTCATCACTACATAAACGACGAAGTATTAGAAACTGAGAAAAAGGAATGGAATTCTTAACGTGAGATGGATGCGAAGACGAACACAACAAGTAATTATGCGAGTCTGTAAGTTTGTAATACACTCTAGTGCATAAAGCGTTAGCTTCAATTGAAACTTTGATGTCTAAAAAGGATAAAGAATTGTCAGAAATTTCCCAGGTATATTTCAGAGTCGGGTGAAAAGAATTGACTGCGGATATGAATTGAGTGAGCTCCTCTCTGGTAGAGGAGTTGGCCCCGATAAAGTCGTCGATGTAGCGACCGTAGAGTTCAGGTTTGGACCCGTTGTATTGGCTGAAAAATTGCTGTTCGACAAAACCTACAAAAAGATTGGCATAGCCAGGTGTGGACACCATTTTGGTGCCCATGGCTACACCATTGGTTTGTTTGAAAAAGTTGTCCCCGAATTGAGTGTGAGAACTAGTTTGGCTAAGCGTAGTAGTGTTTCAGATTTAGGTTCCTTAACAGTACGTTGATCAAAAAAATGTTTAAGGGCCAGAAGACCTTCGCCATTAGGAATGACAGTGTAAAGAGACGTAATATCCATGGTAAAAAGAAGTTTGTTTTGGCCAAGGAAATTAAAGTCGCGAAAAATTTGAAGAGCGTGTTGGCTGTCTTTAATATATGATGGTAAAGTTTTGACGATGGAAGCCATAATTTTGTTTAGATAGCTAGAGATAAGTTCGGTAGGGCAACTGCAAGCCGAGATAATTGGCCGACCCGGGTTGTTAGGTTTGTGAATTGTAGATAAAAAGTAAATACAAGAAGTTCTAGGAGTGGTTATGATGAGATTTTTTGCTGTGGCCGGCAATTCTTGTTTAGTTATGAGTTGGTTGATCGTATTCTTTACTGTGTTTTGATTGCTGGCAGTGAGGTCTTTGTCGACCTTTTGATAAAAAGAGGTGTCAGAAAGTTGCCGCACAGCCTCTTTTTGGTAGAGGTCGGTGCGCCAAACAACGACTGAGCCGCCCTTATCGGCTGCTTTGATAACAATGTCTTTGCGTTTTCTAAGGCTTTTTAGAACAGACCACTCTTCAGAAGAGAGATTGGAAAATTTTGGTAATACGATCGAAACTAAGTTTGTTGATATCGTGGCGACATTTTTTTGATAAAAAAGTCTAATGATGCGAACTGGCCCTCCGGGGGAGTCCATTTAGACTTTCGAGTCTGAAGTGTTTCGAAAGTGTCTTTGTTCGAGGTGTTAGAATCATCCTCTTTGTCGTGGAAAAAGGCTTTTAATTGAACTCGGCGAAGGAATTTTTCTACGTCTTGTTTAATTGAGAATTCGCCAGTTGTGTTAAATGGGAACGAAATTTAAGCCCTTTCAGTCAACTTTGTTGATATATTCAAATTATTTCGTTACCCCCACCGACGCAGCCCCAAACATTTTCTTTAGAAACTATCAGCCTTTACATTTTTGAGAAGGACAAGTTTAATAAGAGTTATAATGTATTTTCAAATTTGTACAACATTCGTACAACAAATGAATCATGTAATAAACCGACACAAGTATAAAGTGTTTCATTGAACAGTTATGCCTTTAATAAATAGAGGATATTACATAGCCGTGCGGGGATACGAATTTTATCTTAGAGTGCTGAAAGTATCTCTCACGAGTGAGCGCAGCGAAATAAATGGAAATTATTTATAAGTCGTAGAAGT
>NC_142525.1:17632315-17664815 GCF_964205215.1 Stylophora pistillata | reverse complement strand
TCTCACGCAGAACCAGTCTTATGGGAATTGCTCTCTTCAACAGACTCGGGTTTCAAGTCACCTATAACGGAATGTCAGTGCAATCCGTCGCACTTGCCTTAAGGTTTCCGGAGGCATTCGAGAGTTCGGCAAATTTATCGGGTATAATTACCATCCTAATGTAGACACCACAGGAAAGCCAGTTTCACATAAGCTGCGACGTCTACCCCTCACGTTATGCAAAGAAGTTTCGAAGGAGCTTCGACGCCTGGAAGAGATAGATGTGAACGAAAAGAGTGAATAATCACCGTGGATCTCAAATCTGGTCGTTGCGCACCGCCCCTCCGTGGAAATTCGTCTTTTTGTGAACCTGCGGGACGTTAGCAAAGCCCTTATTCCTGACAAGTGCCCTCTTCCTTCATAGGAAGAACTTATGACAGAGTTTTGCGGTTCCACCATCTTCTCCAAGCTGGACCTGCGTAAGAGCTATCTGCAAATTCCTTTAAATGAGGAGAGCAAACACCTAACTGCATTCATCACTCACGATGGTGTGTTCCAATACAAGCGCATGTCGTATGGTCTGTCATCCGATCCAAGTGCGTTCCAAAAGATTCTTTCGTCTCTCCTGTCAGGTAGTAAAGGCGCTTTTAACAACATTTGTGATGTAATTGACCACAGCAAAGACTCTGAGCAGCATGATGAACGCCTTAATGAAATTTTCTCTCTTCCTAATGAACATCATCTGTCTCTGAACACTGGCAAATGTATTTTCAATGCAACTGAAATTGATTTCTTCCATCGGTTACACCGTGTCCGTGGTGTGCCCTCGGTGCTGTTCTTTCACAGCTGATCGATGGCCAAGAGTACTCTGTGGCTTTCGCATCGAAGACGTTGAAGCCGAACGCAATTATTCAGCGCGTGAACGGGAAGCCCGAGAATGTATTTTTGCTAGCGAACGTTGGCATAATTTCTAGTTTGGTCTGAAATTTCTCTTACGAACGGATCACGTGTCTCTACGAGCACTACTCAATACAAATGGCTCCAGTCGTAAACCTTTTATTCAGATGGCAGAACGTCTTCACTAGTACAACTTTGAAGTCCAGTACACTCTTTTTTTATTTTGCTAATCTGTTTATTGAATGACATGCATAAAATCAAGGTAACAAATGGAAATTAAGCAAAATACTTAAGAGCATGTTTTGTGTAACATTAATAATGGTGACACACACCTCGATTCGTCATAACCAGCATTTCGTATTTATAACTGTTCCGAAATAACTTCCATACCATCAAAGTCATTAGGTGATACGAAGTCTGAAATAGTATACACTATGTAATTAAAGAACATCTTAGGAACGTTTCAGCCTCAACTCGCAAAACATATAAGAACGTTCAGCCTGAGGTAAAAAATTAGACGTTTTTATTTAAAGAAAATAGTGTACATCCCTGGAAGTACAAATTATGTCGCTGACATACTCAGTCGTGTAGTGGTCGCTAAGACAAATGCTGAGGACTTGCTTGACTCTGATCTTAGCTGCATTTTGGAAGTGAACCTCTCATCCCTTGTCATTCCTAACGACCTCTTGGAGGCCTTCAGAGAGAGGACCTTGTACTCCAATAGGTTACTGAGAACTTTAAGAACGGTTGGCCAAGGAAAGTCGCGAAGGAATTCACGCCCTTTTTTCAGCTTCATACTTGTGAAATAGTTATGACAATGTAATTATGTACGCTAATGTCGAGACGATATTTAAGTAGAGGCGTGCACCGATTACGGAATTTGTGTGTGTAGGTTCTGTTTCGTAGGTTGTCTTGTAATTTTGTTGATATTCAATATGCTTGTTTGTATGCTTCAGAAGGCACCATGCAACTTTTTCATGATTAATACCTACAGTGAGTGGCAAAAGTCTTGGCGTGGTGTGCTACTTTTTTGGTTTTTTTTTTCTCATTTTCATTGATCTTCTCCTCTCTCCAATTTAGACGTTGCATGGTGTGAACAGAATGCTCCCTAATTTGAGAAAATAATAATAATAATAATAATAATAATAACAGTAATAATAGTAATAATAACTTAATATTTATAATGCGCAAATTAACATGTGGATATGATCAAATGCGTATCACAACACTTTTCAGGGGACTTTGGTCAGACTACATCAGCAGTTTACAAAAAATCGAAGGAAACTTATTTGAAGATGCCCCCTCCCCCCAATTCCCAGTAAACAGGCCAGACCACATCACCGTAGTCTCGTGAGTGGGTTCTTTAACGTCCCCTGCCTAACCAAATTAACTAATTAATAGATGCAGGAGACGGGACCTACGGTTTATTCGTCCTTATCCGAGAAGACTAGAATGTCTATCCATTTCTTGATATTATAGAAAGGTAGCGCATTCTCCTCAGCTATCTTAAGACCTTGAGTGTTGGTCCGGCCGGGACTCGAACCATCGACCTCGACCTTCCACGCAACAGTCCAGCTCTCTAACCAATTGAGCTAACCGTGAGGAAGTTAGAGCTAACCGGGAGTTAAAAATTGAAATTTCCCCCAAACATAGTTTGGGGGAAATTTCAAGTAACGTATCAGAGATGAATCTCAAGATTTCTGTTTATTATGTTAAGTGGAAGGTTGTCGACTACGTACTAAGGGAAGGTGTGCTAACCACCTTTACCACTCGTTGTAATTAGTCGCAGTTATCAATTGCTGCAATTAATGTATTTATCCGGTACTGTGCGGCCCAAGTCAAATAACGCTTTTCTAACACAATTGTGTATTTAAAACGTGTGCGATGGTGAGCTTTGATGATCAACACATCTATCTTGCTGCCGTATGAGTGTAGCCAAACGCTGTTGTTTTTGACGATAAAAACCCAGTATTCCTTTAGGTTTGACTGAGTGAATGGCTTATTGAAACAGAAAGGTTCTTGTTGATTGATTTGCATCGTCTTTGAAAATTATCTGTTGGAGATTACATTAGGCGAAATTCGTTTTAGAGTACCATTTATAAGAAATATTTGCTCCTCGAAACATGTTACTTTTAAAATTTTTATTGCAACGTCTTTCAGAGTCAAGAATCTCCACTAGAAAATCAGCTCACAAGATGTACCAATGTTGGGGGAGATTTGATGTTAAATGATGAGCGGTCGCCCCCTTTGCAGTTACAGAGCTCAGGAAACCCAACTTACGAGCAAATTCTGGTTTCCTCAGAGTACATACCGCTTAATCAAGCGACAAATCTGGGAGATAAGACGGGAACAAGTTCACATTATGGAAATGATTGGAATGGGTGCTTTTTCCCAGGTTGCAAAGGCAACAGCTTTTTTAAATATCAATGGAACAGACGGACAGACAACTGTAGCAGTAAAAATGCTAAAAAGGTACGTGATCTAAATTAGTAATTGAACCCAGCGGAGTGCAATTTGGGTCTGAAATCATATGAGTGATTTCAAAATTGAACGTGGGTCAGTGCCAGTTGCATTTGAAATCACATAATTTCAGACTAAACTTGCACAACACTGTAGTACACAGCGGTTAAAATGAAATCTGTTTTATTCACGTACCTAAGAGAAGTAATTAAATAATTAAACACATGCTGTCTATAGGCAGGTCTCGAGGGTATTACATCACACCATCACGCCTCACATTACATCGCGCATATTTCATGCTCGTTGGCATCCTATACACTACATTCCCTCCTTTCCTAAATGTTGAACATACAAATCGAAGCCTTTAAATTAAACCAGTCGCTCGATAAAAGGACAAGAAGTTGAAGATATTCAGTTCATATCATATTCAGTTCATATTCAGTTTATATGGCTTTATAACGATCGGGCGGTCTTACAGTCCGGGTTGTTCTTGAGAATCTTCAGACGTTCCAGGAATCTCTTTTGGCATCGGTACGACTGTCGTCTCTGAAATTTTGCTTGCCCCTGGGTCATCCACTCGTACTGCAGAACCTGCCTGTACCACTTGGTCTTCGTTGCCATTGGATACATCTCCGTGCTCGTTATACTTCTTTACAAACACAGTGTTTCTTTTCAGTTCAATGCCAGTCTCGTTCCTAAGCGTTACCTCTGACCCCTTCTTGTTAACAACCTTAAAGGGATCAGGGTTAAAGTTGGTAGACAGCTTGTTGGTTTTCTCTGCTTTCACAAGAACCGTGTCGCCAACACTGATGCTTTTGGGCGTGGCACCCCTCTTAAGGTCAGCGTAAGCTTTTCCCTTTAATTTACTTGACCAATCTCGCTCTTGCACTTCCTCGCCTGGTACACCAACTGTCCCTCTCTTTAGCTCTGGCAGCTTGGATCTCATTTCGCGACCAAACATCATATAACAGGGTGTAGTCCCTGTCGTCGTTTGCGGAGTGGATCTGTACGCCTTCAACCATACCAGCAACTCAGTTTTCCAGTTCCATCCTTCCAAATGTGCGATCTGTATGCATTTCAGTAAAGAGCGATTCTGGCGTTCCACCTCTCCATTGGCTTGTGGCCACAATGGAGTCGTTTTCCGGTGTTCGATACCATTCGTACTTTAAAAGGCTTCAAACTCTTCAGACACGAATTGGGGGCCATTATCTGTCCTTAGCGAGAATGAAAAACCGAATCTTGCAAACATGGGTGCAAGTGCTTCGATGACCTTGGAACTTGTCGTAGACTTCATTATAGCAACCTCTAAGAATCGACTATAGTAATCGATCACCACCAAAATACTCTCTCCTGTGGATAGGGGTCCTAGTAGATCTGCTCCACAGTCCTGCCAAGGGGCACTTGGAGGAAAAACGCTGGACATCGGCTCTGGGGGTCAAATCCAGAAGTGACTTGGCAGCCATGACAAACTCTACAAAACTTCTCAACGTCTTTCTCCATTCTTGGCCACCAACCTTTACTGCGGAGACGATACTTCGTTTTGACTATACCCTGGTGCCCTTCGTGTGGTAACCGCACCATCCTGTCGCGCAAGAGCCTGGGAACCACAATCCTTGTGCCTCGAAGCAAGAGTTCACCATACAGACATAATTCGTCCTTGACCTATGCATACGAGGGAAGTATACACTGGTCCCAGTTCCCTGTCTTAACACATTTCTTCACCTGGGTCAATTCCTCGTCATCATAGGAAGCTTCCTCAATCTCTCTAGGTGATAGAGCAACGGTTACACAGTCTTCAACAATTGCTCTAACATAGTCATACTCCTCTCCATGGTCCACGTGATCCGAGTTCAAGCGGGACAACGCGTCTGCAATATTAGTCTTTCCTGGGCGGTACACTACTTTAAAATCGTACCCTTGTAGCCTTAAGACCCATCTCTCTATCCTGGCGCAAGGTCTTGAAGTACTGGAGTAGATACGCTCCAGAGGCTTGTGGTCGGTCTCCAACTCGAAGTCCTGTCCAGAAACATACATGTTAAACTGTTCACATGCCCAAACCAAGGCCAGCGCTTCCTTCTCCGTTTGGCTGTAGCGCCGTTCGACGTCAGTTAAGCTCCTTGATGCGTACGAGACAACTCTCCACATGCATCTCTGCTGCTGGGTGAGAACTGCCCCTAAGCCAACTGGGGATGCATCAGCAATGATTCGCGTTCTGCAGCCAACCTTAAAATAAGCCAGTGTCTCTGCCTGGGTGATTAGACGCTTTAGTTCCTCAAAAGCTGCTTGTTGCTCATTTCCCCAGTGAAACACGACGCCCTTCCTGGTCAACTCTTCAATAGGCTTCGCTACGGACGCTACGTCTGGCATGAACTTCGAAGAACACTGGACAATACTCATAAACGATCGTACTTCGTTTGCGTCTTTGGGAGGTCTTGCATCTCTAATAGCGGCTATCTTCTCTTCGCATGGATTTATACCGTTACCAGTCAACTCATGGCCAAAGAACGTAAGCTTCGACAACCTAAACTGGCACTTGTCTCCGTTCATCGTCGACCCCACTTCACTCAGCCTTTCCAACACAGCAAAAAGACGCTTGTCGTGTTCCTCCACGTCACCTCCATGAACAATAAGATCGTCCGCAATGTTGGCAACCCCAGCACAACCCCTTAACACGTCTCTGATGATTTGCTGATATTTTTCTGGTGCCGAAGTCACCCCAAACATCAACCGCTTGTACCGATACAGCCCTCGGTGCGTGACGAAAGTAGTAATGAGACGACTTTCCTCGCTGAGCAGGATCTGGTGAAAACCCCACTTGAGATCAATCTTGCTAAAAATAGTACTTCCATTCAAGTCATGTAACAGCTCTTCGACGGTTGGAATTGGATGACGCTCCCTGACGATTGCTTCATTCGCTCGGCGCATGTCAACACAGACTCTCACGTCACCGTCACCTTTGGGAACAACCACCAATGGCGATATCCATCCTGACGGCCCTTCCGGCACTTCCTCTATGATATCCAGCCTAAAAAGTTCATCAAGCTTTGCATAAACCTTCTCTCGCAACCCAAAAGGAATCCTACGTACATGCTGCGCTACAGGCTTCACTGACTCATCAACATGCAGTTTTAATTCGTAACCCTTCAAAAGACCAACACCACTAAATAACTCCTTGTATTTTTCTCTAACACTGCCGTCTGGTCGTCCTCCGTCAACACTGTTTGCCTGAAAAGGACCAACACGTAGCAGGTTCAGCACCTCGGCAGTTTCGCGACCCAACAGCGTACGACCATCGCCTTCAACCACTATGAAGTCAGCCTTACTTTTGTCTTTAAACTCACACCCAGCTTGCGTGACATCTGCTGTAAAAGTTCCTAGGGTCGATAAAGGTTCTACGCCACCATAAGCAAAAATTTCTTTCGCAGACTTCCGAGATTCGCACTTGTTCCCCTTCTGCTTTAGTAATTCCCAGGTCCGCTGTCCCATAACTTTACATGAAGCTCCCGAATCAATAAGAACATCTGGTACGTACACACCACCGATGATCAGCGTTACCAACGCACTTCTTTCTTCCCTGTGGTCATCCATCTGTTCCACTGAAAAGGCATAATCGGGTCTTGACTGACGAGCTGGTGTTGCAAAATCTTTTTTGTCTTCTTCTCGGGAGGCAGGTCCGCGAGTCACTAGATTTGCCTCTTGCCCCAGTCTTCCGCATCCACGTCCACCCCGACCAAATCCACCTCTGCTATTCCTCGTTCCTTTGGATCCCGACTGGGCGCCGCCTCGCTGATGGAATTGGGGGCATTT
This sequence comes from Stylophora pistillata, assembly GCF_964205215.1. Taxonomy (NCBI): domain Eukaryota; kingdom Metazoa; phylum Cnidaria; class Anthozoa; order Scleractinia; family Pocilloporidae; genus Stylophora; species Stylophora pistillata. The sequence goes on along the minus strand of NC_142525.1, from coordinate 17,657,672 downwards.
GACTTTGAAATGGCCTATCGTACCGCACTTCCCGCAAGACTGACCTCGCGCCGGGCACCTCCAATCCTGACTAAAGTTTCCTTCCCGTCCGAAACTAAAGCACGTCTTCAATTTTCTGGGATTCTTGCTTCCATCCACTTTTCCTCTCACTGCATTGACCCGGTCTACCTGGTCCGTGTTGTATTGTTTCAGTTGTCTAACAACTGCTTCTTGGGATCTCGCAACCCGCAAAAAATCACCTAAAGTAACGGTCTCTTCCTTTTCCAGGAACTTCCGGCGCAAGTGGCTGGAGTAACACTTGTCTATGAGTTGATCCCGAATGTAGTCGTCCTCGTTGACGCCAAACTCACAAGTCGCTGCTCGCTGACGCAATCTGCACACAAACTGGTCCACAGTTTCTCCACTCTCCTGCGAAATTTTTCTAAACAAATGTCTCTCAAAAGGAACGTTTGACTTGGGAACAAAATAATTGTCAAGCACCTGAAGTGTTGCCTGAAAACTCACATCCTCGCCATCACCGGCTAATGTGAAATAAATTTCTTGAACGTCCATACCAGCAACGTGCAACAGAAGAGCTCGGTTTTGAGCGTCGTTCGAAACACCTTTTCCCGTCACGTACAAATCAAACGCTCGCTTCCATCTCTTCCACCGCTGACTTAAATTGTGTGCCTCTCCCTTCGGATTAAATGGTTCCAATCCACTGACATCTAAAGCAACTAAAGCCATTCCAGAACCATTAACAGAACTGCCAACAATACCACTTGTCGTTTCGTCTGATCCACCGTGTCCCGGCATCTCTGAAATAAATCCCTGGCGAAATCACTTACGAATTCCCGGACGAAACTCCTGAAACCTTCGACAAAACCTCGAAATCCTTAAAGTCCTCTAAATCTTCAAAATTCTCGAAATCCTCGTCGCCAATGTAGTACACAGCGGTTAAAATGAAATCTGCTTTATTCACGTACCTAAGAGAACTAACTAAATAATTAAACACATGCTGCATGTAGGCAGGCCTCGAGGGTATTACATCACACCATCATGCCTCACATTACATCGCGCATATTTCATGCTCGTTGGCATCCTATACACAACAAACACGAAGAAAGAAAGAGCCATTCTCTAACGTAGTATTCACGCCGGTTTTAGAATCATGCAACGAATTGCAAAGTGCAGTGATTGATTCGTTTTTCAACGTATAGCAGCTATAAAATTATTTAAACAAAAAAAATTGATTTTCCAATTTCTTTCGGTTATCATCTATTACTAAACAGTAATCGTAGTAAACGAAATTAAATTGGCACTCTATTATTGAATCCACCAAACACAGGATTTTTTAGCACTTACGAAGATTTTACTGACCCAGTACTGAGCTGGTTGGTGAAAAGTTGTCTTTCATTTTCCATTAACTTGATCGGTTACTTTAAACAAGCCTTGAAATCTGATTGATGGTTTTGTATTAGTAAAGGTTTCTCATTGGCTAGGAAAAAGATTCGATTTAGAGCTAAAAATGGTGTAATTCGTGAATAAATGGCACCAATGAGAGAAAATCAGATTAGAAGGATCACCAGTGATTTCAAATTGATGTTATAAAGTCATTTTGTTTTCCCAAGGTGTTTGTCTTGCTTTTTCGCAGTGCAATTTGAGGCACGGCTATTTAAACGATTCTTATCTTCCATTATTCTACTTATTGTTGCCCCTCAAGTTGTTTCAGAAAAAAAATAGCCATTCTCCAACGTAGTATCCACGCCGGTTTTAGAATCATGCAAAGAATTCTAAAGTGCAATGATTGATTAGTTTTTTAAAGTATAGCTGCCATAGAAGTAATTGAAAAAAAATTGATTTTGCAATTTCTTCCTGCTGTTATCTATTGCTAAGCAGTGATCGTATTTTACTTTGCGTCTTTTTGTGAAGAAAATGCTCCAGAATCAGACAGAAAGGATCTCCTGTCAGAGCTTGAATTAATGAAGAAACTAAAGCCCCATCCTCATGTTATTAAACTGATGGGATGCATCACCAACTCTGGTAAGAAACATGGGGTCTATGCCAGTTAGGGTTAGGGGAGGGGTGGGTGCACAATTACACACACTGACGTGGATCCAGGAAAAGAAGCTCAAAAATAAGCTCACTTTTAAAAAGATGAATAAATAAGGGTATACTACACCTTTTCTTTGTAGATCCTTTACTTGTTTTGATTGAGCACATACCTTATGGTGATCTGTTGGGTTACCTGAGAAAGAGTCGTGGCCTAAATGACATATTTTAAAGATCCGGATGTTAAAACTGAGACGAACCTTACCTCAGAACAACTGGTGCGATTTGCGTGGTAGATTGCTGATGGAATGAAATACCTATCTTCAAACAAGGTGAGGAAAGAACTGTGTAGGTTGTGTTTTATAAACAGCAACTGTAAATTCCACTATAGCTGCCTTTTATGTGGGTTTTCAGAGATGGAAAACAGACAAGTCCAGTCGCACCCCCACAACTTACGAGTAAATGAATTTGTCGTCGAGTCGTAATGTGGAGATTGCGGAGGAACTTCGTGAGAGACAGTTTGCCTCTTAATTATGGGATGCCTGGTCACTAAGCCATCTTGGCAACTTCTTTTATTTCGTGTTGCGATAAAAAGCGAGGCCCAACTAATTTTTTTTTTGGTACTCTTAAATGAGTGAATAACGGATAAGTAAGTAATCTTGTAGTTTCTGGTTAGATCATCCACCGTGACTTAGCGGCCAGAAATGTTCTTGTTGGTGAAGGAGAAGGATGTAAAGTGACAGATTTTGGAATGGCGAGGAATGTTGATCAAGATGATATCTACACCAGGCATAGCGGGGTGAGGAAAGTTTTAAAAACCTATGAAATTGAAAGAGCACAGGAAATACTTATTAGAAGTTTAAATAGCCAATACTTTAGTTTTCTCTTAACTGAAATCGGCCGATTATGGTAGCCAAAGGTTTTTTAAATTGTTATGTAGCCGTATAGGAATCATTGTCAGGTACCAATTACTAAACACCAGGACTTTAATTCTCTTCTAGAACTCTGCCTTGATTCTGTATTGATTAATTTATAATTTTTCTGTAAATCTTAAGTAACCATTGCTGTCTTTTGTTTTGTGTAGGGTCGCCTACCGGTAAAGTGGACAGCCTACGAAGGGTTGCTTTACGGGACATATACGACTCAAAGTGACGTGTAAATATTCCCTTTGGAAGATGATAAACTATGATATCACTTAGACAAGACTTTTCTAATGAAACCTCTGGCCGCCATATTTGGTGACCACAACCGCACACTTAAGTGGTTGACACATTCGTTCGAATTAGCTGTTGTCAGCTACATAATAGGACGCTCTTAGGAGCAATTAGAATAGCTGAGCTTGGTGCAATTAAGTACCTTATTATTATCATCTGGAACTCCAAAAATATTTTGTACGTTATTCTGTCGGGGGTATCCACCTTCATTAATAAATTTTTTATTGTAAATACACATATTTTATGTACATCAGCTAGTGAGAGAGGAAATGAATGTTAGAAAGCAGGATTTACTAACATTACCTTATTCTTACAAATCTGTCTTTATATCCAGGTGGAGTTTTGGTGTTTTTCTATAGGAGATATTTACTATAGGTTGGTTCAGTTCTGTGTTTCTTTTTTTTTTCTTCTTTTGTTTACAGAGCAGCGCAAGGTGCCACAACATTTAACAAGTTTTTGTTCTCTTTCTCTTTGTTAGATTTCGAATTTTACATCTCCCAATATTGGTACCACATCAACCGTTTTTTAAATGGTTTTGTTTATCTAGATCTCTTCCTTCTCATAAAAAGTTTTACCTTTACCAGTATATAATACATTCCCATCGAGGGAGCTGGATCAAGAGGAGAGAAAGACGTCATTTAACTCGAAAGTGAGGTTATTCTCTTGCTTCCTCTACCTTTCTGTTTCGATCCAGTCTTCTCAAGAATTTCTTTTGGAACCCAATCTGATAAATACTGTCGCTTAAATGATAAATTGCGAAAACAACAGATCAAGTTATTGCTTGAAGCTGTATTGTATAGAAATAATCAACAACGTGTATTTTACGAGAGAGAAACGCGGAACCGAGAGAGAACGAGAACAACATTTTTTCTTGGTAGTGGCTCTAAGAGATTATAGTCACTTGGTAGCCTTTAAATTTTGACACTCTGCCCCAACATCGCAATTTGAAATTGCTTCCTTATGATTTTCATAGGTGGATCACCGTACCCAGGGATGAATGGACGTGAAATTGCAGACCAACTTCAGAAGGGATACCGCATGCAGAAACCAAAACATGTCGATGAACAACTGTGAGTGTTTTCTAATTTGTCTTCTGAAAATGTTGTCAGGCTTTCTTCCATTTCTTTTTTAAGAGTGAGTTATTGAAAAGGAAACCTCTAAAGGGAATCTACTATTGTGTGATATTCGCGGCGATCTGATAAACAACATTTCATCATTTCCAACCTTGTGAGGAACACTTCTTTACTAAAGATGGTGTCTGTTTACCGCAGGTTAGTTGGTAATAGAGGGAAGTCTTACTTAATCGCCATTGCATATCACGTTATCGTTTAAGTATTTGTTGTTTTGAGTTCATATTCAACAAAGCTCTTAGCGATTCGCAAAGCGATTGCCACCTGATATTTTAGTGTCGCATCATAAAACAGAAAAGGTTCTATTTGATCGCCATCCTGGCCAAGACAAAGTTCTCAAAGGTTGTCTGTAAAGTCTTTGAATATATCCACTACCGTCCAAGATAATAGAAAAGAAACAGGTTGATGAGTTTGAGATTCTAAAGGAAAAAAAAACTGGGGTCTTGATAGCTATATATTTCCTTGCTAATTTTTATAATGCTGTTAGTTAATGTTGTTACATGTGTAATATAGCTGAGGATATATCTCTAGATCATGTTCCAGTGTTGGCAAGAGGATCCAAACATTCGACCAACATTCTCCAATCTTGCAGACACCCTCAAAAAGTTGATAGAAAACGAGAAGGTAAGGTGATATGTGTACCCCCGTGATATATCTTATACCAAGGAAATTTTAAACGCGATAGAAGAAAATTAACTCCAAAAAGTGCAAAAGATGCTACCAGGTTTTGTGTAACACTTTTCAAGAAGTGAGATGTGAAGTTTTAGCTGACTTTATCAAATAAATAAACCGGTTTAATTCTAGTGGAAGGCGGCTGCCTAACTAGATACGGGTAATCGAGAGAATTGTAACAAAATATGCTTAGACCTTTTTTCAATTTTTTTTTTTTTTAAGAAAAAAATTAATTTCCAAAACACCTGAACATTTAACTAAACAATTATTCACCTCTGGCTCAATGAAAATTGTTAAATAATCTCTTCCAACTTGATCTCTGGGATTATTCAATCTTCGGCGAATAATAATTAAATGTGCCAATGAATGGTCGCACATTATATGCAACATAGATTGAAATTTCGCCGTGCGATACACATTCAACGAAAAGAGACGAATTTTTAATATACGATCGTAAATCTCTGCAGATAATTTTCAGCAGATTACGTGATTGTTCAGATCTGAAACCCCTTGTTCAAAGAGTTCAGTTCTGAGTCACGAGATTTTTCGTTTTCGTCATATATCATGGAGTTGGAACCGCAAGATGACGTCAAACCGTAAATTGTTCTTGGAGGTTGTGGGAGGGGGGTGCTACCTAACATTCGATGACACCACAAAAGTGGTCGCGGTTAAAAGGGATGACTCGAAAGGACCTCATTAAATATTCTATAGAAAACATATTTTTATGTTTTCTTTGATTTACATTTTTTTGGATTTTCACTACAAATATGTTTTCTAGAATATTTAATGAGGTCCTTTCGAATCATCCCTTTTAACCGCGACCTACAATGTCATGGTCATGGCCGATTTGGACTGAGAACGTGAGTAAAGCCTGGTTCACATATAATCGCAGACGATCGCAGGCGATCGCACGATCGCTGAAACCACTCAACTGATGATCGCGAATCGCATGTTCACATATGATCGCTGCCGATCGCAGCGATCTGTAACAACGGAGTCCATGGTTTGCCATTCAGCGGCAATACAATGTAACTCCAGTCAACCAACATAAACGCAAAGGACGCTGAGCTTTTAATGGGTGTTAACATTCTGCTTCTGTTGTCTTTACTTAACGGAGAATCACTGCCAGATCGAAGAAGAAACATCGCTTCTTGACGCAGAAAGTCTTAAGAGAGAGAGAATTCTTTGGTAAGGTGATTGAACAAACAATCGTATTTTCTAATTTCTTTCATAAACTGTTCCTTGTCAATTTCACCTTCTATTTTGTCAAAACACACGCACATGTAAAAGTTAATAAATAACTGGTTGTCATGGTATCTTGCCGCTTGCATAGCATTATATTAGACACATTCCAATCGCATGATCGCAGAACTTTGTTCACATTATGATCGCACTCGATCGCAGACGATCGTAACCGATCGCAGGAATAGAACATGGTTCTATTCCTGCGATCGCACTCGATCGCAGAGCTGTTCACATATAATCGCAGACGATCGATTGGCCATTAAGGTTTAATGGGGGAAGCAGGGGGAAAAAGGGGGAGCAGTGTTGGCGTAGTGGTGAGATCGCTCGCCTTCCACCAATGTGTCCCGGGTGGATTGAGTTTTTTGGTTCTCTACTCTGCTCCGAGAGGTTTTTCTCCGGGTACTCCGGTTTTCCCCTCTCCTCAAAAACCATCATCATTTGAATTTATTTAATTTAGAGTTTATTTGGATTTACACACGACCCCACAAGCTGTTCAGCTTTAAACATTATCGTGTCTAAATAAAGGTCTTATTATTATTATTATTTTATTATTATTATTATTATTATTATTATTATTATTAAGACTTAAAAGTCGGGTGTGGTGTTCGAGGGGAGCCACAAGAGCGTGAGAACGTATTTTCCTGTTAAGGTACTACAATGTTTTATGCGAGTTTGATTTTGGAGCAAATTTTATTAAGAGAACTCTTGACCTCGGCACTGACGCCGCGGCCTAATCTTAATTAAAACCTACAACAACGCTAATGCGTCTGATATTTCTGTGACTGAAACATTGTTTTAGCACGAGTATACACGAGGAAATGATGAGACGCATCAGCTTTATTATAAAGAAATTGCTCTATGTCTTTCAAAGAATTGGTTTGGACTTGGAAATCACAATGAGGCCTACACAACGTTACAAAATTTCGTCGATTTCTTCTGAATTTCAATTGGATAATGTTAATTATCCAATTGAAAAAATCCTTAAAACCTAACAAAGCTGTTGGACTTGATAAGCTAAGTGCACGCCTGTTGAAGGATGCTTCTCATGTCATCGCCCCGATACTAACTGGTTTGATCAATAAATCCTTCAGTGATGGAGTATTTCCAAGAGTCCGGCTGGAAATGTGCAAAAGTCATTGCATTATTTAAAGATGGAGATAAGTCAGTAAAGGACAACTATCGACCAACATCAATGTTACCAACTATAAGCAAGATCATAGAGAGATCAGCACATTTTCAGTTAACTTCCTTTTTGGAAGTAAACAGACTATTATCACAATCCCAGTTTGGCTTCCGACTAAAGCGTTCAACTTCCACTGCCCTAATCGACTTTACAGATCAAGTCCTTGAAAGTATGGACAAAGGATGCGTGACGCGAACAGTGTTCCTGGACCTTCGCAAGGCGTTCGACACTGTCGATCATCTGCTCCTCATCAACAAACTCAAGTCACTAGGAGTAGCAGGAAAAAGCGTAGAATGGTTCCGCTCATATCTCACTGGTCGAGTTTGATTAAAAAAACAATGTATGTAAAAGCATTGTCCCCCCCCCCTGCTAAAGTCACTATGGGAGTGCCACAGGGTAGCATTCTGGGGCCACTGTTATTCTTGGTATATATTGATGGAGTTCAATCTGAACTGCGGCACTCAAAGATGACGATGTTTGCCGCTGATGACATGGCATTTTATTGTCATGAGAACTCGTCAACCAATTTGCAATCAAAGCTCAATGCAGACTTGGCAGCTATTACATCCTGGTTACATAATAATAAGCTGACACTAAATGTTACTAAGTCGAAGTTTATGGTCATTGGAGGACGTAACAGATTAAGTCAATTCAATGACATAGCCCTTGTAGCCAATAATGATCAACTGGAGAACGTTACCAGATTTAAGTATCTCGGAGTGATCATAAACCAGCATCTTACTTGGCATGACCATATTGAACAGCTACAAAGTAAAATAGCAAAGAAACTAGGTGCGCTAAAACGAATCAAGCATCTTCCCCCAGTTTATGCAATGAGGATCTATCTGTCAGCAATGGTCATTCCTGTTCTCGAATATGCAAGTATCGTATGGGGTGATAAAAATAACAAGGTTTTGATGGATTCTATTCAAGTTCTTCAGAATAAAGCAGCTAAGCTAGTACTGGATCGAGCGACACATTCCTCTTCAATTCAAGCACTTCTTCATATGAACTGGATCAATCTATCATCCAGAAGATCGATACAACGGTGTCTTTTTATGCATAAACTTATAAATGACAGTGAAAGAAACAGTATGATTACTCGAGGCACAGACTATCATAGCCATAACACTCGCTCCAAGGAAATTATCAGATCTGTTAGATCAAACACGAACTGGGGTCTACTCAGATCTTTTAATAGTACATTGACAGACTGGAATTCTCTCCCAGAAGACATGAAATGTCTACCTTATTATGCTTTTAAAATTTCTTTGCTTAAATATTTTGAATTTTAATAGGTTCCGTTAGTGTGTCATCTCTTGCACATCGATTTTATTATTTTCTGTTCATGTCATATTTTAGATATTTCATATTTTAGATATTTTATATTTTAGATATTTCATATTTCATATTTCAACCGTGAGTTTTTACTTATTAATTACGTGATTACATATTTTATACATTGTTAATTTTGAGGGCCTCACTGAAAACCACTATGGCGAGCTGGCCTCCCTCTTAAAATATTTTTTAAAAATAAATAAATAAATAAATAGATTACTTACTCAAATCGTTTTTCATATACCAGAGATTCACTGCTGCCCAGACAATTGTCATAACTCCAAGTAAATTTCTGATAAAATTACTAAGGTCACTGAAGCAAAAAGAAAGTTTCCCATACACACAAGCACACTTGGTAAACGGGTCAGACAGTTATGGTGACTCACAAATCTCAGAGCTAGACGGAAAGTATAAAGTTTCTAGTCATTTTCTTAAACGCGGAATCCCAACAAGAGTCAACAAGTGAAAAAAATTCTCCTTCCGTGCGTGTCTTAAATCGATCGGCTGAACTGTTTACATGCGAAGCAATTCACTTGAAACTGCTGACTGATTGCTCATTCCAAGATGCTTCACAACAAATGAACACTTTTCTTCATCAATCCCAATCCCTAGTGCGAGACTTGACTTAAGATGACATCTTTCTGACGTCTGCAAGCAAATACTTTTTGTCAACGACAAATTTAAAAGAAGGATGTCATGTTACTTGCCCCAGACTCTCAATACTCCCTTTGCTCGTTCCGCGAAATGCCGCTGTACATGCGCTGCAGGCGCAAATGTAAACCTGAAATCGAGGCTATCTCTGTATAACACTTGAAAAAAAACAGCGCGAAAGTTTCGTTTTAGACTTGTTGTTGGCTCTATAGATCGTTTTCACGTGACGTCACATCATTTCCGGTCGCCATATTTGTGTACAACCCAGGGTAAAATTATATATGCAAATAATAAGCAGATCAAAAATCTCTGCCTGTAAAAATGAATACTACAGCAACGGAAGCAAAATTAAGTGCCAATACTGATATCATTATCCATCCTCCTCTTTCTGAGTACACCAAGAAGCTAGAACCACAAGTAAGGGAGCGTTATTTGGAAAAAACTTCGGCGATTGGGATTTATCCCGTCCTTATTTAGAGTAAGAATTTTCAACCAGACTGCTTGCCTCCAGCTGAATCTACAGATCTCCTTTTATATCTGGTTTTGGAGACGAGCTTCTACACGCAACAACAGTTTAAGGCTTTCCGAAGCCTGGAAGCCAACAATCAGATGGTTTCGGGATTTACAACCAGCATTAAAGGCCACATAATCGCAAACAAATTTGTTGTGTTAGCCAAGGTGAGACATTCGTAGAGAATGAATGACTCTCTGATCCCTATCTGGATTATAGCAAAAAAAAAGGAGACAATTTTATCCGCTCATTGCCTAGGTTGTAAGGCCGGGCTAGCTGAATCATGCTCACATATTGCAAGCGTTTTATTTTACATAGAAGCGTGGACGAAGATAAATAGAAAACATGCTTGCACCCAAACTCTTCCGATTGCGTGCCGACGTAAACAAACATTCTTGAGTCAGTTTGTGTGCCTTTCTCTTTGGGCTTATCTAGACTTTCTACTTCGCTACCTTCGAAGTCTAAATCTAAACTTTGCTGCCCCGATTCACTAAATTTGAAAAACTTCTCCCCCCTCTCAGACACTAGTACTTTCACCCTTTTGGCAAACGCCGGCTTCTTCACCAATTCGCGTTCCCTCGCCCTCTTACTTCTTTTTGCTGCTTGTTCTCGATCCGTACGGCCAGTCTCCTTATTATGTCCTAAATTTAGAGTTGGGACACAATCAATGTTAAATTCATCCCATGATTTTGCGGCCTTCCAGAAACAAAGTGTTTCTCACACACGCGATCGTTTTCCAAAATGGTATCGGTGAGATCGTCTCTGCTAATAGAGAAACCCAGCGCGATCTTCTTTCTGCTAACAATTCTCTGGCTTCATTTCCTTGATTTTCAATTATCGAAGGTACTTTGGCAAAATATAATCCTTTATTCCTTCTACTTCTATTTCCACAGCCGACAATCAAGCACAAAACCATCTTCTTTCAAAGGACGCAGTATATTTGCATGCGATATCTGTACACAAATATGGCGACGTAGCAACAGTTGTCAGGGTTTTGGTCACGTGAGTGAAAACGATCTATAAGCACTATGAACGAACCAAAGGTCCACAGAAAACATAGAAGTCGAGGGAAGCAGTGTTCAGTGGTAGCTTGTAATAATTTTGAATATCTAAGCGACGGAACACCATCGAAAATTCACTTCTTTAAGTTTCCAACCAATCCATCGCTTCGAAATCGATGGTGCAATTTAATCAAGCGGCAGCACGGCAGAGACGGCTTTTACGTGAAACCTTCAACGGTCGTATGCGGCCATCATTTTAAGGAAAATGACCTATGCAAACCTCCGGGAGGAACGCGGTACAGGCTACGACTAGGTATGTTTTTGTATGCCCATAAGACTGCCCGTAAAATGTGAGCTTTTAGTGAGCTCTTGAGTTTTATGTAAGCTATATAAGTTATAACTTAAGTTGAGCAAATTGCAATGCTTCTATTCGTACGATTCACTTAGCTTTGAAGCTTTTGAATATTTTTTTATTAATATAAGACTATCGAAGTATCAAGTCAAACTCAAGATTACTTTAAACTTTGGTGTTTATATTTTTCAGGAGCAGAGCCATCCATATTCCATAATCGTAGAGTTGTACGAGGTTGAACGACGGTATAGTTCGCAAGTCCTTGCTCCACTCACATCCCCGAGAGGCTTGATCTCTAGACGAAACTTCGTACGTTATTTCGTGGTCACTTTTGGTGTTCGAAATCAACGATATCAATGGCTGTTCTTGTTTTGAAACGTTTTTAGGCTCGACGCAGACCACTTTTCTTTGATAAATAGCTTGACATCTTAGGACAAAATCAGCCTTCTTGCCGCCACATGGCTGGTTTTCTACTTTCAATATTTCTCTTAAATATTTCACTGTAACATTTTGAAACTCCTCTATCTTCTGAATTGTGTCCATCAGGCAGCCTTCGCCACATTTTTCGACTTAAATATTTACTACAAAAAGCTCTTATAAGTTAAAAAAATCAAAATTTTTACACGCTCGCACTTGGTTTGTTTGTATACTACAATGATATGATACAGGGTTAGCCTCGTTTTCACGCTTGACAGTATCTGCAAACATTCGAACAGCGGTTATCAGCACAGAACGCGAAACTGGAGTATTCAGCTACCAAAGACACTTTTCTTTGAGAACAAAACACTGTAATCCGAGGAGGACTGGGCTCGATCATAGGTTTCCGCTTGGCGTTGGCGTCGTATAATATATAATTGGGAGTTTAAACAAATCACTACGGCTGGCGCTTCTACGGCTATCGTGGTTGACGAGGCTTGGGGAGAGTACGTCGCCGTAGCCCGCCAAAATTCAACTTTAAGCAACGCGAACTACAAACCTAGTACCGCTGAGAAGTTTAAAACCAATAAATTAAGCGTCTTCGCGGTAGTTTTTGCACGTCTAAAAACTCAAAATGACTTCGTTCAAAGAGACGAGGGATTCCCACGTTTGGAAAAAAAAATTGTAAGCGATCCTGTGCACAGTGAATGAGTGAATTAAAATATTTAAGCTTACGTGCTGTAAAATTGCCAGTTTGAAGCTTATAAACACCAAAGCAAAGTTTCTACACGGTCCCTCATAACCCTCGTCATTCGTCGGCTTCAGCTATTTGAATTCAAGTAGTCCTTGAGGTTTGAAAAGGAGAAGTTAGACTTTCTACTTACGCATTTCTCCTTGCGTTCGCTGCGTTCTCCGTGTGCACACTGCTTCGATCCTTCGACAAACCCGGCTGCAAAAATAAAGGCAGATTCACTGGGTACGGGACAGCAAGCTTGATAAATATTCCCGATAAGCTATTTTTAAAGATGTTAAGTGTATTTCAATTGTTAAAATTGCTCACGAGAATGTATAAAGCGAATAAAGAAGCGAGATAAGTTCACGTACCACAGACTACGCCGAAACCTTCCCACTCGCGTAGAAGGATTTCCCGCTACGGTTGGATGGGAACCATCCTCGGACACTAAGGGGCTGTGGGTCGATTTCAAGTTAGGGCGTGAAGAGCCCCTGGGGACATTGTCTTACGAGACAAGTTCCAAACGATCGCAGTCGTTCTGCCATCTGATTGGTGTCAGAAAATCTTTGTGTTTTTCTGCCCAATCAGTGTGAAGTGTGCTTTAGAGTCCTTTCGTGTGTTTTAACACGGACATATACTACTAGCTCAGTTGCTCGCTATGTTTGTTTGGACCGTGCGACGGAGATTTGCTTGAGGCGAAAAGTTTCAGTCTCGGCACACAATGTAAGAGAAATCGATCAGATTGTCAGCGAAAATCTTACCGGAAAGTATACTGAATACTTTCGCAGGTATCACTAGAGAACGTGTTTTAAAGTTTGCGAGGTTTGTATACAACACGATGGTTGCAGTCATTGATATGTCGCTTTAAACGTTAAACGAGATTTAAGCTTAAATCTTTCTAGATTTTTTGCATAATTTGCTGTGACTGAAACTTTGCCAATCCCGTGAAGTTATTTCGTCGCACGGGCCAAGCAGGTATGTCGAGCAACTGGTACTTGCGCAACTTTCTGTGCGTGCCAAAATCTGATCTCATCTTCGCTTGAAAAAAAAGAAAAGCTCAGTGTGGAAGCTTTTGCTTATTAGATGTGGGTAGATGACCCTGTACTACTAAGCTGACATTTGCAATAAAGCAAACCCGCCCTTCCCATCCAAAATTTCTTGGTCTTTGGTTTTGTTTTTCCCACCGAAAACAGCATCGGATCGATTTCCAATGATCAAAGGTATTGAACTTGGTCTTCAACAATCGACAGAAGAGGTGAAATGACAATGACCAAGGGACTAGAAGAGAATCCGTGGCCTTCCTAGCTCAAGAATTTCAACACTCTAGACAGCAATTGAAAGATTAAACTCTTTCCAAACCCCTTCAGTAACTGCCCGAAAACATCTCTCCTTCCCACGATGTTCTCGTTAATAAGTTTTTGTTCAGATTTTAATTAGTTAACCGGAAACACAGCTAAGCTTTCTCTTAGCACTTGCTGGATGTGGTCCACGAACGTAACGTTCTCTGCAACCTTGGCCGTATTGTGAACGACTTTACTACTAAGATCAGATTTTGGCGCGCACAGAAAGCAGAAAGCTACGTAGGCGAAAGCGCCAGTTGCTCGACGTACCTGCCTGGCCCGTGCGACGAGATAACTTCACAGGATTGGCAAAGTTTCAGTCACAGCAAATTATGCAAAAAATCTAGACGTTTAAAGCTACATATCAATGACTGCAACCATCGTGTTGTATACAAACCTCGCAAACTTTAAAACACGTTCTCTAGTGATACCTGCGAAAGTATTCAGTATACTCTCCGGTAAGATTTTCGCTGACAATCTGATCGATTTCTCTTACATTGTGTGCCGAGAGGCCTGAGACTGAAACTTTTCACCTCAAGCAAATCTCCGTCGCACGGTCCAAACAAACATAGCGAGCAACTGAGCTAGTAGTATATGTCCATGTTAAAACACACGAAAGGACTCTAAAGCACACTTCACACTGATTGGGCAGAAAAACACAAAGATTTTCTGGCACCAATCAGATGGCAGAACGACTGCGATCGTTTGGAACTTGTCTTGTAAGACAATGTCCCCAGGGGCTCTTCATGCCCTAACGTGAAATCGACTCAGCCCCTGGGTCTCCGAGGATGGATGGGAACCACTGACATGCACAATGACTCGTTTCTGGACAATTTTACTTCCGGTAGCCGTAGCAGCGCCAGCCGTAGTGATTTGCTTAAACTCCCTAGTGACTGCTTAAACTCCCTTCACAAAGAATACAACGGACGTTCCTTGAATGTTTCTTCAGTTGAATTTTGGAAAAGAGAACATCTAAATCAATTAAGGCCAGTGAGAGGATGATGAATCTTTTTAGATCTGAGGTTTATCGATGGGTCTTAGCTACTCTTTTACTCTGTTCCGCAATTGAGAAGTCAGGTTGGTACATAGTTTGGTTTGCTATTTGAGGTTTAACCCACGACTGTTCTAAAAGAATTCGACATACCCAAACGAATCCTTAAATTTTCTCACAAATGAACCTCGAAAGGTTAACGTTACGCGTGATATGTTGAAATGTAGTTTTATTTTGTCTGTTTTCCTTTACAGAATCATTTAGAATCAGCAGCAGACCTTCTTCCAATCCTTTTATTGTGGTTTTAGGCGACGAAGCCAAACTTGAGTGGCAGTTTTCTGACGCACCAAGTAGCTATTTCGTTCTGTTTTGGAGACAGAAACCCGGTGAAAGGTTGAAACAAATAGCAACAAGCAAGAATGGGAACGCGTTCTATCCGAGCGACACAACTGAATTCAAGGCCTCCCTCCCAGCAAAACTAACACTGAAGAACGTACAGAGAAATGAGGAATACACCTACTCTATAATTCTACTTGATTCTAATGCGGTTGAGGTAGAGCGAGATACAGTTACTATTGATGTGGTTGGTAAGTGATGCTGTTTCATGAGATTCTTTAATACACTTTGTTTCATCGTACACTTCTTGCGTCTTAGTTATTTCATGTCAAAAATATCTTGACTAAAAATTTTATATCAAAGGCTGTCTCTTTCAGTCTTTTTGCGTGAATGACTTTTATTAAACTTTCGTTGCAGGGAACGATAAGCTTATTCACAATACTGTCGAACGACACGGTTTCGACTGAACGCAGTTGCACTTTCAGTGTTTCAAATGGGTTGTTACTTTTCAGTCATGTTTGTTCAAGTTATTCTTTCATGTACGCTAGGAATGGCTGAAATCCTTGTGAATTAATCGTTATGTGACAGTTAAGTTTTCTGTCGCTTGAAGTTGTTTTTCTTTGATGAAGATTGATGAAGATTGATAATTCAGCTCAAGCTTGGGTTATGTAAATTAATGTGAATTGTGCAACCAATATACCTGTATAGAGTACGTGCACGATTTTCTTCTTGCTTTTACACCAATTAACGATGGAAAAAACCTCTTTTTAACGGTTTGACGTGAATTTGATGCTTTATTGTTCACTAAGGTGATGTTTCTGATCCACGCTTTCGACTTCGTAAATGACTCTCGAAATCGTCGTTGCTTAATATTCATAGTAGCCGACCGGTTTGTATTGTTTGTTCGTTACTACCACATAATTATGTCAGTTTTGCATGAGTCATCTAGCGTTGAATTTTTATGTCTGAACGGCTCATTTACTTCTTACAACATTCATGTATTTATCGGCTTCTAAAAACGATCTTTTATAATTTTTCATAGCCGACTGGGAGGTACGGTATGCAACCGTTGACTTGAATAATTTGAATGTCATTTTGTTTATTAAAATCTATGATTATAACAGGCTGTGTTTTCCTTTTGATGTAGTAAGTTTTAATATATTCACATCATGTTTAACCCGTGATAACCCACACTTGGGCTGCTGTGTGAAACAAAGATATTGCAATTGTATTTAAGGAAGTCAGGAAGGTCATGCGTATTTACTTCCTAAGAGATTCTCACCATAGTAAACTATACGTATGATGCACAATCCTTCGCAGTAGATAGCGCTATTTATGCAATAGCGAAGATTTTCACTATTGCATAAATAGCGCTATCTACTGCGAAGGATCGTGCATCATACGTATTTAATACCGCAGTTCAAAATATATGAAATTCATATATTCATTGTATCTGATTTATCATCGCGGGTTTATTACGAACCAGCTTAACTGCCTGCTCCCAGTTGTTAGCTCAACTGGTGCAGCGCTGCACTAGTATCGCAGAGGTCAGTGGTTCGAATCCCGTACAGGCCTGATTTTTTTCAGGTCTGATTTTCGCTATTGCATAAATAGCGCTATCTACTGCGAAGGATCGTGCATCATACGTATTTAATACCGCAGTTCACAACATATGAACCTCATATATTCATTGTATCTGATTTATCATCGCGGGTTTATTACGAACCAACTTAACCGCCAGCTCCCAGTTGTTAGCTCAATTGGTAGAGCGCTGCACTAGTATCGCAGAGGTCAGTGGTTCGAATCCCGTACAGGCCTGATTTTTTTTCAGGTCTGATTTTCGCTTTTGCATAAATAGCGCTATCTACTGCGAAGGATCGTGTATCATATGTATTTAATACCGCTGTTCAAAATATATGAACTTCATATATTCATTGTATCTGATAGTTAACTATGTTCTCACTGAGGATTGTCAAGGAAACTTGCTAACCCCTGGGAGAGGATGCCACAGGGTTTTAGGATTAGCCCAGTATTTTCCAGGTTTTCTTGTACTTATTTACAATCTTAAGTGGAAAGAGGCACTCAAAGAGTAAATGGTCCTGTTCAAGTTTACGATTCATTTACCCATTTAGGGCTTTAGTGTTGGACTTCTTGAGCCAAGTGCAGGGCATTAACCACATGGTTCCAAGCATCTCTCTCTTAACATCTTAATATGTGTATGCATGTATCAGTTTAAATATATTATTACCATTAACAAGTATTTTCCTCTGCAGTCAATAGATGGCTAATCTTTGTCTCTTTATTTTATTCACAACATTCTCTTAATAGTTACATTGCCTTTGAGATAGCAGTTTCCTAGAAATGTATCTAACATGGTACACAATGTAATAACTGTGATATTTTCACACAATCTAAACACATATCTCCAAATGTTATTTCCCAGTGCCTCCAGAAATAACTGTCCCACCCACACCAACACCTTTGCTTACCATTGGAGAAAACTACACTCTGACTTGCAATGCATCTGGTGACCCTTTCCCAAATATAACTTGGACGAAAGATGGTACGCCAGCAGAAGAATTTAATGTGACAGGTTACAAGCTTCATTTCACCAATGTGGAGGTGAAGGATGTAGGATCATACAGATGTACAGCCAGTAATGGATATGGAGATAATGCCACAAGTGTCAGTGTAGCTAGCATAAGATGTAAGCAGTCTTTCCTGTATCATCAAAGTTGTTCTGAATACAGCAATGCAATTGCAAAGTTTTACTCTATGCACATGTGTTGTTACAGAAACAACTCTACTTGTATTTTGATTCATACGTAAACTGCAGACAAAACAATGTGGTGTGGATTAAACACTACAAAGATATAATTATTTTCCTTCTAGTTTTCATATTGAGATATCTAAAAGAAGGTTTTCATTTCTGTTTTAATTTTTTTAGACATCACAGTTTATACATGCATTTGTTTTACATTTGCCTGATGAGATGGGAATTTAATACAGATGATTGTGGTGTCTGTTTCTGTGAGACCATTTTGTGAAAAGTGGGACCTAGTGCTTTCTCACTAGCTACGCACTGACCTTTACAGGGCTCAAAATGGACTTTATTTTTTATTTGGGTGTCAAGTTTTGATTAAAATGATTGGTTCAGTGATAAATTTTGAGCAAAGACATTTCTGTGCTTGAAACATTTTCTTAGATGTGAACAATCATCAGTTGACTGGCAAGTGTACTTTACATGTACATGTATCTGTGGCTTAGTTTCATTATAAAATTAACTTTACCACACTGTATTTTTGAAAACTACTGCTTTCAGACTGAAGAAAGAAACAAAGCTGAGCTGAAATTGGATATCCTGCATGATGCTTTTTGCCTTGGAAAGTTTTTTTTATTTAATTCAAGCCTTAAGGAGATTACACCAACTTTGTAGTTATTGTTTTCTTTGCAAAAGTACTTTTTTCCCAATAACATGCATACATTTCAAGATCTGACTAAAAGTTTTGGAAAATGACAGATAAAGCAATGGACTTAATTTGATTGTGAAAATAAAGTAGAAATAGGGTACTTTTTATACTTCTTTTATTCTCTTTTTTATACTGCAGGTAATGATTGTGAAATAAAGACAGTTGGAATAATATTAAGGAGTGAAACGTGGAAGTCAGCCTTGAATAACCAACAGTCAGTGGAGTTCAAAACATTGCGGGCAAATGTGTTATCAGAAGTAAGTATTTTGCCAGAATGAGTACAATGGGTGACCATGCCAGGTTGAGAAACTTGTTTTTACATTTACCAGTACATATTTTGGTTTTGTCATACAGGGGTTATTTGTAATTTTTTTATGTTTGGATACAGATACACCTCATTACATTCATGTAATTCCTCTTGTCCAGTACTGTTTGGGCTGACAAAGCCTCCTTTTAATTCATTGAAGGTAGCTGCCAAATACAAACCTTCGTAGGAATAATGGGACAAATTACTTTTGAGTTGTAATTCTGAACCAGGGTCACAAAGAATGGATATTGGGTATTTGATTAATATCCCATCTCCCATTGGCAGGCATTGATATTTGGGGATCGGATTGTAATAGCTTTGAATTTATTCCAAATTTAGTTTGGGGAAGTAGATCATTTAAATGTGGCTTTAATTTTGTTTCAACACCAATGGTGGTGCATACTTGAAATAATATAATAGTGTAAATTTTACACCAAAAGTGAAGGTGAAGCAAGCAAAACATTGCTCTCATGCAAGTAGACTAATGGTATTTGGTGTTTTGCATACATGTAAAAGTATACTTCTGAATAATTTGTATGTTTGAGCATTTTTGTTCTAAGTAAAATGAAGTAACTTTCTTCCTTCCTTTTGTTTAAGATCTCCAAGGTTTATGCTAAAAATCCTGGAAAACAACTGTACAGTGTGGGTCTTCTTGATTTCAGGTAATTGTTAATTTTAAGAGTGCTCAGTGTATGCATGTTTTAATAACTTTTTTTTGTTTGAAAGACGAATGGAGATTTAAATGAGCATCAGCTATCGGTACTCTTTGGTCATTTAGGAACTAAGAAAAGTATAAACCACTCATCTTTGTGCAAGCAATGACTGTTGATCTGCAAGTTTGGTTTTTTACTAATAGATCTGGTAGTGTTGTTGCTAGAGTACAGATGAAGTTTGAAAAATCTGTTACTGACCCTTTAAAACCACTGGAAGATGAAATCAAACGTGGAAAGCTTGGGGCATTCACAGTTGAACGTGCACTTGATTTGAATCCAAGTAAGGCATGTTCTACCTGACAAGTAGATTCTACTTTGTCTGTGTATGGAAAGTTATAAACTTACTGTAATCTGTAATTTGTAATCTGTATGTTTTAAGATTAGCTCTTCCCTTGCCAAATCTACATATATGTGACATATATATGTTACATATGTATGTCACATATATGTGCTCTATATTTGACATATATGTCAAATATATGCCACATATATGTGACATAAATGTGGCATATGTAGGAATTTGGCACTCCTGTTGCATATATATCACATATATGTGACATATACAAGTAACATATATGTAACATATATATATATAACATTTATGTAACATATATATGTAATATATATGTAATATATATGTGGAACCTGGGAACCACAAATGCATGTATGTGACATATATATGTTACATATGTATGTCACATATATGTGCTCTATATTTGACATATATGTCGAATCTATGCCACATATATGTGACATAAATGTGGCATATGTAGGAATTTGGCACTCCTGTTGCATGTATATCATATATATGTGACATATACATGTAACATATATGTAACATATATATGTATAACATATATATAACATATATATGTGGAACCTGGGAACCAAAAAATGCATGCATGCATGCAGGTCACTCAGGTCAACCAAAAGGCATTCATGTATTATAGTTGATAATAGCTAGCAGAAGACAATTGCAGTCAATATAGAATAATCACAGTCCTTAATTGAGACCACAAAACTTTTTATTTCTGTAACCAGGGCCAGGGCTTTGAGAGACCCTGTTAATATGTGCATAGACAATATAACTGTATAGTGTATATATATACAGTTTTTGGATATATGACTATATGCAATAATGAAAGAGTTTAATTAATAATAAGGAAATAAAATTGAACCCAGGATAAAACTGATCGAACCACAACATGCAAAGTGACATGTATTTGGTAAATTACAGGTCAGTTGAAGAAGTAATGGTTTGAATGAATCAACATGCATTAAGTGTGTTTACAATTAGTGATTTTCACAAATTCTGATAAAAAAAAATAAGCTTAGCTAGTCATTAAAACACATTTCACGTATAGCTATAGCTAGGTTTCACACTGACTACGTATATAAATTATGCATGAAACTTCTCTCGAATTAAAGCACATCAATTGCCATCAAGCAATAAAACCATGCAGGCATTCAATTAAGAAAACAATAAGTCTATATCGCCCATAAAAGTTAAACTGTTGGGTGCATGGACTTCAACGATGTGTATTGGACAAGATTAAACATGCAGGCGCACTGTAAAAGGAGAGGTGCAGGCCCTCAGGAGCCTCTTGGGTAACAAATTATGGTGAAAGGAACAAATGCTGGGGGATGAACAAAAGGAGCTAATGAGATATCTATTGTTTACTTCCACCAGCATGGCGGCAATGATGTAATGTGCGAACCATGCACCTACTTAGATTTCAAATTTGTTGCCACAAAGAAAGACAGTTTCCACTGGAGAAAGGAAATACAAATCTCAAAAATTCTTGTATTGTGATGAAAACATAAAACAACTTTGAGGAATGCACCCACAGTTCACTGCTTTAGGTTAGGCTATAGCTCAAGTTGACTTGACTCCCAGAGTTCTACACCACATGACGGTTGATTGACAAATGGTCGAGAGGTACCTAAGGCACCTCTCCTTTTATAGAGTGCCGTCATGTTTAAGGTCATAAAATGTAAGTGCATGCTAAAGATATATATATATATATATATATATATAAAGAGTGTCAACATTCCTCTTTCCTTTTCGAAATTCCTCTACGGCATCCTGTGCACTTATCTTGGATCGTTTTCCGCACAAGGGCTACTTTTGAATCCTTGAATTGGGACTGTACAAATGCTGTCAAATGAGAAGCAAGTTATATACTTAGAATCATGAATTAGTTTGTGATATATATTAAATATAGTAATAATATCATCTTTCACATGCATTTTCTTCCTCTTGTCTCAATCACCAAAACAGATCAGGAAGGACAAACGTTTCTGTGGGTAGTTTTTTAATTCATGGGATACCATGACGCTCTTGTAAATTGGTCACAACTAGAGCTGATCAATTATGAGAATTGGCTCTCATAAGTGACCATGTGATAGGGTGGTAGCTTACTACAGCTTTTAATTAGCAGAAAGTTTGGGATGTTATTGGTTGCCAATATTAAAAATTGCTGACCACAGAAGAGGTTCACAAATGTGCAGATCAATGAACGATCATCACATATATTAAATGTTACTCTAAATTTGATCAAGAATTTAAAATACTTTTACTTAAGTGAGGGGTTGCTAATACGAGATCTTAAAAGCAAAGCATAAGGCAGTCAGTAATTCAAAAAAGTGTTGCTCATTAATGTGCTGCTCATTTAATTAATTTGAAAAGTATAATTAACAATTATTCCACAAACACGCGTTGGATATGAGATGATAGATAGCCAATGAGGCGCAAAGTGCCGAGTTGGCTATAATCATCTCATATCCAACAAGGGCAAGTGGAATAATTGTTTTATTAAAAATGTTAAATTAACTTATTAAATTTTATTAAATTTTTAGCTCTCTTTTAATTTTAAGCTGACACGTACGCTTACCATATTTGTAGATTATGGTATATTGGCTGATATACCATAATGGGTAAGCCAATAAAAAGTCTTGAATTGCATTATCCAATGATCTAGTTTTTAATAAATTAAAACATACCTGTAATAGCATGGACTGTCTTTGGACAGAGCTGCTTATAGCCACAATAGCCCCCTCCATTTAGGTTAGAGACACTCATTGTCTCTTTACTAAAAAAGACATCCAGCAGGTATGATGTCATAGAGCCAATGGTTTTCCCTTCAGCTAGTGCATTCAACCGTTGGGAGGGATACCAATTTACCATGCTCCCAGTCACTACCTCTTCCATCTATAAAACAGAGAAAACAGTTGAAAGTAATGAGAACTTGGTTGAATTCTAGATCTATCTTTGATATAAAGTTAAATTCCAAAAATAAGCCCCAGCTAGGGCTTATATTTAAAAGGCTGTTTTTAAGGGGCTTATATTCAGTGGGGCTACATGTAATTTTAACAATTTATAATTAAACAAAAGAAGGTATCTGATAGGATAAACATTGCTTTGAAAAAAGTCCTTAGTCAACCAGTAACTGCATCACACATAAGATCCAGTGTGCAAATCTTACAGAATCTTATTTGTCAAGAGCAGGCATATTTATTTTTGTGACAAATCCCTGGTACCCCACCTTATGGGCAACGATTTATGTGTGAAGTTGTAGCTATGGTAAAACAACTTGGAATTCCTACATGGTTTATGACTTTATCTTGTGCTGATCTAAGATGGCTAGAGTTCCAAATTATTTCCAGAATGCAAGGAAAAGATATCACTGATGAAGAAGTTGATGCTCTCTCATATGATGAGAAATGTAAGAATAGTGTGAATAAATGTGAATAGTCCCTTTGGTGCACAACATGACATGTTATCAAAGAAATTGTCACTACGCATTATTGGCAGCCAAACCCGATATCAATCACTTTGCATCTTTTCAAAAAGATATATTACCATGAAAAAGCAAAATTAAAATGCGCACACGTTAGATGTCACAGTAACGGACGCGTGACTCTCCTAGAACAACGAGAGTCACGCTTGCGTTACAGTGACATCGAGCGTGCGTGTTTTTCAAAGCAGGGTTGCCAGATTTGAAAATTCTCAACTGTTCAAAAAGCGGGATTCCCTAACATTTTCTCTTTTCACATTATTCATTAAACGTTTTTTTTCTCTAAAGTATATTTGCGATAAAATAGATTTTCATGTCGTGCGACAAATTTGTTGATGTAAACCACCCTTATGCATGTAAGTGTAAACGTGGGTTGCCAAGGCAAAAGTGGCCCCGGTAAAATTCACGAAGTGATTCTTGTTTAATAATCCTTCACAAAAAGTAACTCAGAAAGTTACAACAAGAGGTGGTGGCAGTTAAAAATTACGTTAATCGATGTGACTCTCATTTGTTAAAATCTGAACTCTTTAACACAATTTGTTCGTTTGTGAAACGTTGAGCGAAGTTTTGAGTTCTTCTATAAATATACTTTTGCCTATTCTTTGCAAATCCCTTGAATTTGGACATTTCTTCCGTAAATTTCCCATCAGAAAGTGGAGGAATTTGATGAATAAAAGTCGCATTAAATCCCATTGTGTCTAGCTGGAAAAAGTCTCACTGACTTCAGCTTTTTAGTCGAAGAAAGACATTTACACACATCATTGCAGAAAACGAACAAGCAGCAGACTAACAACTCAAAACACACATTTGCATCACTTACAATTCGACTTTCCGTGACATTTTAAAACGGAACAGATGTAAATATTCGAATATTAATGAGGCGTCGTTGGAAATAAACAATATTTTCCGTAAGTCAAGATCTCTGAGTTTTTTTTTTTTCTTTTTTAGGATGAGATCGTTGCATTGGCAATTACCTCATGTGTGTTGGTCACACCAGTAACTCTTGTTTCTTCAAAAGCATACGGTTTTTTTCTTCTTCAATCGACAGGTGTCACACGGTGACAGTTACTTGTCAAAAAATGTTTCCAAGTTTGCTTGGAAGCCTTTTCAGTTACATTTACAAATTAAAATATATCGGTGAACGCAAAAGCTTTCTCTTTGGTTTGAATAACGTCAGTATTTATCATCCACTCGCTAACAAAATTAATTGTTAAGTTTATAGAGGATTCTCCCATAATTAAACTTGTAATTGTAGCCCTAAATCATTTGGGTTCTTTTGGCAATCATTTTGTTATGTGCTAGAAAAATATAAATGTGGTCTGGCCTGTTTAATTGGAATGGGGGGGGGGGGGATACGGTGCATTTGAATATATATATATGTTATTCACCAGCCAGGAGGTCCGTATTGGGAAAAACTGTGCCCAAGGTCTTGGATACCGCCCGAGGCATCGGGCAGTTGTCAAGACAGAGGGCACAGTTTTTCTCAATACGGACTGACCTATGCTGGTGAATAACATTTCTATTTTTTCCGAACACATAACAAAATAACAACAAACGTATGAAACATATGTATCGCGCATATACGTTACATAACAAAATGATCGCCAAAAGGACCCGAATGATTTAGGGCTACAATTAACGGACAATTTCTAACAGACAGCCTTTTCCCAGGCTGTCTGCTTATGAAAGATTTGACTCTACATCAATTCAAGTGCAATCCTCTTTGGTACATGGTAAAGGATTAGTCGGGCAGAAGACTGGGGTCGATCGACGGTTTCGTTTGACGTTTGCATTCCATCAAGTAAACAAAGGGCGTTTCTTGTAATGTTATGTAATGTAATGTAAACTTAATTTATACACGGAGAATCATCAGTCAAGCTTCAATGACCACAGGCAGCCCAAGCTCACTACTAGAAAAGCGGACG
>NC_142525.1:17594815-17627315 GCF_964205215.1 Stylophora pistillata | reverse complement strand
GAATTCGAGAACAAACAGCTCCGGATTGAAAAATAGTGAACGCTCCGCCAGTGATTCATCAACTTGACAAAGTGGTACGAAAAGCGAGTGACGTATCAGCAGCTGATTGGTGACATCAAACACACGTAAAATATCTTGATGTTACGGCTTTCCACAGGGCTTGAAGTCCCCGGTTTCTACAACGAAACCAGTTCTCATACTAAAAGCGGTGAAGATATCTTGCGCACAATAACAAGAGAAATTCTGATGTAGACTCCAGCTAAGAGATGATTTAAAAGAGAAATTTATTCCTCGTGCTCAGTCAAAGAGTAAAATTAAACGCATTTGATTATGTAGAAGGTGATGATGAAAATGATGATTCGACTAAAAGGAAAAATTACATTTTAATTTACAGTAGATCTAGGAAAATTGAAAAACAAGATAACGAAAAAGGGACTAACGACTTACAGATATTTCCTCTTACTGACGTGAGCGGGCCGAGTGAAATAACCGATGATTTAGAACAAAAAACAACTTGCCGCAACAGAGGCCAACACTGATATGTTATACATTGAAAAACGAGAACTTAAAAGTATAATCAAACGAGTCACATTAAGATCAAGGGGACGGGTAAAACTCGTAAAAGTACTCAGCGATACCACACAGCAAAACGTCTAAAAAGATCTATTATTGCTTACTTTTTTCCAGCTTTTCCTTCAACAAACGTTACGGCCACAGCTGAGAGACAAACGTTTACTTTCAAATCAAATAACTGTTTAGTGAGTAAAATAGTTTGTATGAGAAATCACTTTTTCTCGTGTGCCTTAATTTCAATTAAAAATGCCAATACTTGGAAAGATATATGTATATTTGTCCATTGTACCATGAAAATACGTCCAATTACCGCTTACTGTTTTCCAGCTTTTCTCTCAACAAACGCAACGGCCACAGGTGAGAGACAGTCGTTTACTTTCAAATCAAATAACTGTTTAGTGAGTAAAATCGTTTGTATGATAAATCACTTTTTATCGTGTGCCTTAATTTCAATTAAAAAATGCCAATACTTGGAAAGAAATATGCATATTTGTTTACCGTACCATGAAAATACGTCCAATTACTGCTTACTTTCCAGCTTTTCCCTCAACAAACGCTACGGCCACAGGTGAGACACAAAGTCGTTTACTTTCAAATCGAACAACTGTTCAGTGAGTAAAATCGTCTTTATGATAAATCACTATTTCTTGTGTGCGTTATTTGTCATTAACATGCAAACACTTGTTAAGAGACATGTATATTATATATTTTTATCATCTGTGGACAACACAGAGAATGCAGTTAATGTGCAAGACAAACACCTTTACTTTTTTCTAAGAGAAAAAAGAACTATGCCAAAGTTGTTTGCAACATGTTAAAGTTATTGTTAGTTCATGAAATTTTAACCTCGTAGTTTGATTTTTTGTCATCCTTTGTAATGTGCAAATATGACTAATGATAATAATTTATTGCTTGCACTTTTCCAGCTTTTCCCTTCACAGACGCCACGGCCACAGGTAAGAGACAAGCTCTCTTCTTTTTGAATGAAGTGATAGTCTAATTATTGAAATCGTCGTACGTCGATTTGCAAATTTACTCGAAACAACTTTTGCCACAAGCATTTGCAGAAAATTTTGGATCATTTTTGTTAACTTTTATGCACCACGAGTCTAACAAAATTATTTCCTCACTGAAAATATTTTATTTTTATGAATTCTAATCTCCTAGTTAAAATTTGTTATCGTTTGTACCATGAAAGTGTGATTTTTTATCCTTTTCCAGCTCTTCTCTTCACAAGCGTTACCTCCACACGTAAGGGGCAAGCTTGTTTACCTTCAAATCAAATTACTTTTAATTTGTTAAATTGTTGATTTTTAATTTTACTTTAAAAACTTTTTTGCAAACAATTTTGTCTTTTAATGTCGTATGATATATGATTTTTGCTTACATTTACAACGCGTGAATTCATGCCTAAATATTTTACGCTCTTTTCTAGCCATTCCTTTAACAAAAAGCACGGCCTCAGGTGAGAGGGAACTTCGTTTATCTTCAAAATCTTTAACTTTACAAATTGCCCGTAGACGGAGACAGTATCAAATATTTCGAGTTCGTCCACAACCAAATTTAAATTGTTTAATCGTTCGATTCACACTCCAACATCAGTAAGCAAGAGTCATACAAGATGCATAAGTGTAAAAACAAAACCTAGCTAGCTTGCGAGAGCATGTGCTCCGAATCACGTGACTATGAACTGTCAATCATTTCTTACAAACATATCACGTAACCAAAATTTTTTTTTTAATTATATCGCTTTAAGACACAGGTAGCGCAAGCTCTCTCACAG
The DNA here is from genome assembly GCF_964205215.1 of Stylophora pistillata. Taxonomy (NCBI): domain Eukaryota; kingdom Metazoa; phylum Cnidaria; class Anthozoa; order Scleractinia; family Pocilloporidae; genus Stylophora; species Stylophora pistillata. The sequence goes on along the minus strand of NC_142525.1, from coordinate 17,624,959 downwards.
GTAGCGCAACCATACAAGGAACACAATATGGCATATCGATTTATAAGGATTTGTATCGGATTTTCTACTAGATATCCATGGAGGTAGTTAAAAGTGAAAATATTCAATAGAAATGGCTTAACTTATTCCATACGTGTGTTGTTTGCTCCTGGTGTCGTTATTTTACCGATTTAACTTGATTTAAGCGATTTTTTGGAATCCTGGTTTTCTTTTCTTAAAGAGAAGCGAAGGCTGGAAACCATGGCGGTCGACGAACTGAGATATGGTCTCAGTGTTCGGGCCAAAATATAAAGTTAGAACGTTTCAAATCCCCTCAAACTGCCCCTCTGCCATGTTCGATAATCGTCCAAGATTGCCAACCGAAGGAAAATACTCAGTTCCCGATGCACAAAGAATAATTTGCCACGAAAGTTCCATTTCGTCGCCCTCAACTCCTATCGTTTGAAGCTTGGATCGATAAGCCGTGCAACCAACTAACAAGCTTAATCGTTAACCGACTCCGAAGTGGGTATGCTAGGTGTTCTGGGGTCAGTTTCAAGATGACAACTACTTCCCCGCCCTCCCCTAGGACCTGTAAGCGTGTGTTTTGTTTTGTAGGTTTTACAGGTCCTAGGGGAGGGCGGGGAAGTAGTCGTCATCTTGTAAACTGACCCCAGAACACCTAGCGAACCCACTTCGGAGTCGGTTAACGATTAAGCTTGTTGGTTGGTTGCACGGCTTATCGATCCAAGCTTTAATCGATGGGAGTTGAGGGCGACGAAATGGAACTTTCATGGCAAATTATTCTTCGTGCATCGGGGACTGAGTATTTTCCTTCGGTTGGCTATCTAGGATGATTATCGAACATGGAAGAAGGGCAGTTTGAGGGGATTTGAAACGTTCTATTGTTACCGGTCGCGGAAGGAGAGGTCGAAATCATTTACATTGAAAGCAAACATACAAGCAATATGGCGGACCAAAACGAACCTCGTGCGTTTATTTATTCTTTTTGCCATGGCAACCCGTGACAAATACGTTTACATGGGAAGGGGAGGGGTGGTGTCCGTTTTCTCAACTTATCCTTAACACTAACTTTATGTTTTGGCCCGAACACTGAGACCATATCTCAGGTAGTCGACCGCCATGGTTTCCAACCTTTGCTTCTCTTTAAGAACAGAAAACCCGGATTAAAAAAAAGTCGCTTAAATCAAGTTAAATCGGTAAGGTAACGACACTAGAAGTAAACAACACACGTATGGAATAAGGTAAGCCATTTTTATTGAATATTTTCACTTTTAACTACCTCCATGGATATCTAGTAGAAAATCCCATACAAATCCTTATAAATCGATATGCCATATTGTGTCCCTTGTGTGGTTCATATAGAGAGCTTGGGCTACCTGTGTTTAAGCTAGTGATTTGGCAAAGGTATTTCGTAGTCTCCCACATCCGTCATGGATTATTACAATACTCCCGCAAACCGATGAAAAGTGAGGTTTTGCCTTTCTAAAGTCGAGCACTTGCTTAACGTACAGTTTTGACAACCTTCTATTGATTTTTCCAGAAATTTGTCGATATGTACTTAGAAAAGAAACTTGTTTTCACTCATGAGACCAAAGACAAAACAAAGATTTAACTCATCTACGTTACGTTAAGTGGGGTCTGTTCTCCAATCGACAACGATATTCGTTATCACAGTGGTCAAAATGTTGTGGAATATCGTTGTCGATAAGAGTATAGACCACGCTAAACCAATGCCACAATATCGACGTCAAATACAACGATTACAACGACAACAGAAAATTGGCCAATCGACTGCGACATTACTGTCAATTGTGGTAAAAAAAATATTATTACAGAAAGAGGCTGGGTCATCCCATCTCCTTTCTGGATTAACTCACGATAAGAGCCTCCATATAGCATTGTATACTATGTTTGAAGCCATGTAAATGTTACGGGCCATTATGTTTAAAAAAAAAAGTTTGAACACGTGTTGGTTTTCTTCAAGGTACAGATCAAAGTGGCGATCGGAAAAGACACCAAAACATGCTTCATGCCATTTACTTGACAATCTTATTTCTACTTGTGGTGATTATCATTGTATTAGTGTTTATCATTTGGAGAGGGAGGAGTAAGCAAGGTGAGACATTTGATGTAAATGCCTTTTACCTGTGCAATAATCTCAATTAATCATTTGCCTCGATGGTAATTAATATGTTATTTTATCTTATTTACAGGGGCATTGAAGCAAACAGGGTAGGTGAAAGGTAGTTTTAACTCACTAGAGAGTTTTTATATAACAACAAGCCAAAAGTACGTTTCTCTTTTATCGTCATTCTTAAAAAAGAAAGAGATGTTGCTTAGCTTAGCAACTATTGAGGTTTTTAGGATAAACAGCCTCTCAGAGCTTATTTTTATTTGAAAAAAAAGAAAGAGTGTCTAGGAAGGAGGAATAACTTGTTTCATCTTTGGAGTGTGACTTTCCGCTAACATTCCTCCCATATTATTTTACCTTCTTGTGATACGCTTCTTCGATATGTTAAAATTCAATTAACTAAATCGAAATTGGGAGGACTCAAACAAAAGAAACGAAAACTGAACAAGCATGTTTTTGTTTAATTTTGTTTCAATAAATCGCCTTCCTGTTTGGAGCTTTAGTTTGAACTTACCTCATCGAGGAGCCCACTACTGTCCTTGTTAATTCTAACATCTGTCTAATTTTCTCACTTTCAATTAGCAACAAAAATCCAGATCTGCTTCTCTTAATTAGGTATTCTCGTGTTTACGTTTCAGTAAAGTGAAGTCTCACCGAGAAGACCAGACTGATATCCGGGTAATGAAATTCCCTTGGGAGAAAATTTTTATTTAACAGTCTTGAACCTTCATTTCATACTACATGCAGCTACAATTCGATATTAATTGTGACGCATGAGGAGCACGAGGAAGGCAGCCTTCAACTTTTCCTGATTAATATACAGTTAGTCATATTTATCAGTGGCTACGATAAAAAAACCCACCAGCCTGTACTGTAGGGTTAAGGAGAAATACGACTCTTTAAAGGCAATTGTGTTATTTTTTGCTTATGTATGTCGCCTCTGATAACTAGCACATATATCTTACAATTTTATAGTTACAGTCACAATATCCCTGAACGTTCTGGTTTTTTTTTGTTTTTGTTTTTGTTTTTTTTCGTTTGAACAAAAGCGTCTTATCTTTTTAAGTTTAACAGTGAGTGAGTGAGTGAATACTCTAAGTTAACTTTGGAAATTGTCTGTTGGAAATTACTTTTGTCTATCTTACTAAAGTTTCCTTTATAAAAATATTCCGGCGCTTCTCGAAACGGATGATAACTTTGTAACATTTATCACAACATCTTTCAGGGTCAAGAATCACCACCAGAGCTTCAAGTGATAGGATGTACAAACATTCAAGGAGAATTGATGTTAACAAATAGGCAGTCTCTAAAGTTGCAGCCACAGAGCTCAGGAAACGAGGGCTAATATCTGGTTTGAGGCAGCGGATCAAGGCGATCCTCTTAGATCTACGTAGGATAGGTTAGGTTAGGATACGATAGGATCGGAAAGTTGATTTAAAACACGGGGGTATGAACTTTTTACAGTCCTTGCTTTCCAAAACAGCTAATTTTACCTTGTGTAAAAAAATGATTAAATACCGACTGAAAATGATAAGAAAACAGCAATGTGTTGAAATGTAATTACTTTTTATATTTAGTTTCAAATGTGAGTTAGAGCTCGAAGTGACTATTTCTAATCAACTTAATATCTTTGACGCCGTCTTCATTTTTTCCGTTGGGGTGTTAGGTCTTCGGGACGTCGTATCTGAAGGAGTTTAATCCGCCCTTCGTATTGTGAACCCTCGGTATATATAGTTTATCAATTCTCCTAATATTTTGTTTGGTGTTTATTTCTTCTACCAATTCTTTTATATATTGTGGTTCTAAATTGTTAAACACGGCTTCATAAACAGCAATACTGTCATCTTCTTTCCCCTGCTTAAATATAAATTTCGTGCTTCTTATTAAGTCTTCGGCCTTATCTTGAATTCTTTTCCCACTGACACCAGATTCGTGAGCGGTATACTAGGTGCGGTATAGCGAAGACCCGATACAAAGCTTCCTTCGTGTTCGTCAGCAATATCTTCAGTTTGCATCGTTTCATGACAACCAGGTGCTTACGAGGTGCTTGCTAACTTTTCCGTAGATCTTGGTGGTTTGTGTTTACGTGATCATCCACCTCAATTCCGGCGCGTTGCTGTCCTCGCTTGCATTAAAAATACCTTGCCATTTAAGTATCGTTTAATTCTACTCAATGCTAATATTAAGCCTGTTCTTGAGTATTGTGTGTCTGTTGGGGGAAGTATGGAATATAGTTCTATTAGTTGGTATCTTAAAGGAATAAAAAGATGTGTGAGCGCATTGATTTGGATTATCCTCCATAGGTTACAAATCTGCCGCTATTTCCTGAACATAGATGTCTACCTGTCAATCATATCTGTATTGAAAGAAGACTAACATATAACAATAATATGAAGCGAATTTGATCAGTACTTCACGTTTGCCAGTAAAGTGGACCGCTTATGAGGGTTTAGTTTATGGAAAGTACACAACACAAAGTGATGTGTAAGTATTCCTACCTTTAAGATCCTCAAAAAAGCATTCGTCTCGGTATCAACTTCAGGCCCGAATTTTCGTCATTCTTCTTTCTAAGAATCCCTATACAACCGCTAGATAGCCTGCAGATTAACGTGGAACCCATGAACGGAGATTCAAATATCTTCATCTATATTTTCCACTTTTACTGCTGATTTATCAGGAAATTTTCGCGGTGGTGAACTTAATATTATAATAATAATAATAACTAATAATAACGGTTTATTCACAGTATATCCACTTAAAAGGGTGTGACTCTTCATCTGTGAAGGCCTACGATACTAATATTTAATATTATATGTACAATAAAAATGGAAAGAAAACTAAATTATAATGAAAACCATATGAATGTAAATATGTAGAATGTACTGGTTAGTGGTTGGTTCTTTACAAGGAAGACAGAGCGCGCGCTTTTAAGAACGCCTTGCAGAGCGTGCAGTCTTTAAAATCTTTGCAATTCCTTATATTTGCTGGCAATTCATTAAGTTAAGACAAGCAGCTAGTTTAATTAAAAAGTATTCCCACCGCAGACGGGATCGCGAAAGTTTTATGTTGTATTCTGAAAGCAAATGAGCTCAAATGAACCGGTGTCCCTTTAACCATCGCCAGCCTATGCGAATGTTGATGACCTAGCTGTGGAATGAACGAAGTCAATAATTGCAACGTATCATGGAGGCAGGAGACTAATTTTAAATTTTCATGTCAATCTCTAGAGTAGGGTTACAGGTTACAGGTTCAGTCTGGTTTTGAAGTTGACTGATGAAAGAGCTGGTTGAGAAACAAAAAATATACCATATTAATTGTGGAGGTGAATTAGCATCAGATCAAACAAAGAACCAGTTTCTTAAGTAATTCATGTTGCCGTCGCTATACGTAATCAGAAGGCCTGACAGGATAATGAAACATTCTGAATATTTTCCGGTTACTCTGCGACTTTTTCATAAGAACAAGTTCGAGGGCATGGTTTGTTTTCATTCATTATGAGAATCGGGAGTGCGCGTTTTATTTCAGTAGAGAAAAATGCACTTTTTGAATGCCTTTCACGTGAGACATATTTTGATTGTTTTTTCACTTTGCGGTAAATACTTTGAGTTGCTATGTGATCTTCAATTGTCGAGTACTCTTCATGGTTTGTTTTCTTAAATCTGGTGTCAAAAGATGCCCAATTATCCTTCAACAGGTTTTGGTTAATTTTCTAATAAGATTACTACCTCTTAAAATAAATTTTTTGTCTTTGTTCCATTGGCTTAGTATAAATCTAAAACGAGTTCGTTGACTTCCATTTGTTATAATTGAATGGCAATCAGCATATCAAGATTAATCATTCTACAAAATGTTTCATTTATCACCCACTAAAGTAAAAATGTTTACAGCAATAACCCAAACAGAATTTTTGCTGGGAAAGTATATTTACATTAAGAAAAGACCACGCAAGTGAGTCCTGGTTTTCGGGTGGGCTGAATGGCTTAAGCGGAGGAGATAAGCGAAGCATTATTCACCTCCGGGCAGTCAAGGGCGGCAAAGAAAACGTTTGGAGCAAATCATTTCATGAAACGAGGGCGCTGGTCATGATTATTGTGTTAAATCAAACTTACCGTAAATTATATTTGATTGAGGTTCGAAAATAACAACACACTCACACACGTACACACACCCACACACACACACACACACACACACACACACACACACACACACACACACACACACACACATACACATACACACATACACATCTAATCTTGACTGCTCGCAATCTCAAGCACGAAAACCGTTATGTCATGGGTTCAACTGCATGCTTCTGCACAAGGCTGACTATCTCATGGGTTGAACTGCTCCTGTACCGGCCTGACTCTTTGGCTTTATTTTCACTACTGCTTAAGTAGTGTTCATACTGCGAAGATCACCCTCATCTTCATTTAAAAATCTGCAGTTTCAATATATATTTCATAAACCCATTGTCGTTATATCATCACTTCCCGGGTTTATTACAAACCAACAAAGTTAAAAGCTTCCGGCCGGGTTTTTTAGTTAAGTTGATGGTGGAGCTCTGCACCGATCAACGCAATAAAAATACTAAAAAGTGCGTAATTTAGCCATAATACACGGGGGATATTCGTGGGTGATAAATGCATTGCATGGATATTGGCTGCCTTCATTTTGAGGTCCATGTAATCACAAAAAAGAAAGAGGCTAATATCCAGTCATCATGACCGAACAAGCTTGGTTAATAAAGGATTTATTACAAAGCAAACATTTCTCGCTTTATTAAGAATAAAGAATGACTATTTTATTTCGAGAGCCGGGAAAGAAAGCCAACCGCGAATTTAAGACAATAAACCAGGAAAGTAGTTTATGTTTTCTTAGTTTTGACTGTTTTCTGCAGCTTTTTACCAGTCTATCGCTTCATTGTTCAAAATTTACGAGCTTTGTAAGTCCGCTCCACGTAATGTTTTTCTTGCGCGGGATCAAGGTGGGTAATCCGAGCGGGAAGGGCCCAACTTGCCCGCTCAGGTAGCCAATCAAAACAGAGGATCCACTTTTTATTGCCCATGGGTGCTACTGTCGATGAAGCAATTGTCATTTTTGACAGGGATGATGGTTATTATCGTGTCTACTCGCCTTCTGACCATTCACGACTCATTCACGACATTAACACGGCAAGCGAACCGAACAGAACGACCTAACTTTACCGACTGATCGAAACAGACTAATCACGACCGACTTACGCCACTTGAGTCTCACAGCCAATAACATCGCGGAAAAACTGACTAATCATTTTACACGAACTGGACTAAGAACATTCTACTGACAACAACTATTCACTTGACTCTGATGATGACTTCCGCATAGGTTGTCGAAACGTTAGTTACTACTACCGACAACAATCCTTCTAAGGACTACACTCACCCGGACGATCAGACTACACTTTCACGTGTTACCCCCCGGTTCAAACCATTTGCTGCATGTAGCTAGTTTATTACAAAGTGCTACAAGCGTTAGAAAGTGCAACAGCTTATTATATTACAAACTGCAACGAGTGGTTTATTACAATGTGCAACGAGTGTTACTACAAGGTGCGACAGCTTATTACAAACTGCAACGATTATTACAAAGAGCGACAGAACACACCTTTATTCCACTAACACATGCCATGTATTGAATCTATACTTTTCTTAGAATATTCTAAAACTTCTCATCTTTATTAACTCACCCTTTCATCCTATGCTTGATCACTTGCGATTAGAGATTATTTGCAGGAGTGAAGGTCAACATCCCCAATTTTCATTGACATTGTAGAGAATATTTGTTCTGGTACATATCCCGACTAAAAAACTAGCGAAGGAAGCTCACAGTTTTCCTCAAGCTTCGCTCTCGGAAAACTGTTCGCATCTCGGAACAAATATTTTCCGCGGATGACCATGCATATTTTCGCACCAAATATAGAGGCTATTGTTTATGAATGCCGAGTAATGATTCGATATTATACGTAATATGTTGAAAATCTCTCCGTGAGATGCTCATTTAGACAGATGGTCGATAAACGTAACACGAAAAGAGACGAAACATTTCATAGGATTGTGAATACAGATAAATTTCAATAGATTACATGATTTTTCAGATCTGAGACTCATCTTTTAAAAGAATAAAGCTTAGTCATGAAGGGTACTTTCATTTAATGATGTCGTAGATTACGGAACTGGAGCCGCCATTTGACGTCAAACCATAATTAGTTTTTGTTCCTTCCGTTTGATAGGAAAGAAACTCGTCAAGGATACTATGCACGTACTTGGAATATTTCTTCAGTTAAGTTTCGAAAAGGGAATATTTAAATCAATTTAGTCAGTCAGCCAGTCAAAGTATATCTAAATCAACTTTGTCAGTTAGTCAGTAAGTGAAATCTAAGTCAATTTAGGTTTATGAAAGGAAAATGAGTGTCTTTCGATGGGGTTTAGCCACGCTTTTACTCTGTTCCGCAATTCAGAAGTCAGGTAAGGCACATGGAGTTAAGAATATAGAGATGCTAGTTTTGTTTGCTACTTGGAATAAAGCTCTAAAATAACTCGACATACGGTAACACATCCTTAAATTTTCTGACAAATGAACAAAAATTATTTAAGTTACGTGTGATGAGTTGAAATACAAGTAGATGTTGCCTATTTGCCTTTTTCAGAGTCATTCAAAATCAGGAAGAGACCTTCCAATCCCACAACTGTGGTGTTAGGAGTGAACAGCGACCGAGTCAGACTTGAGTGGCGGTATTCTGATGCACCGAGTTCCTATCTCGTTGAGTTTTGGAGACAGAAACCTGGTGAACCGATTAAAAAAATATCATCAAGCAAGGATGGAAACGCGTTCAATCCGAGCTTCACAAGTGAATTCAATGCTTTGCTTGATGCGACACTGATACTAAAGAATGTGGAGAGAAATATGGAATACAACTACCATGTTCGACTGCTGGATACTAATGCTAAATTGATAGAGCAAGACACAGTTACTATTAATGTAGTTGGTAAGTGATGCTGTTTGATGAGTTGCTTTAATGCACCTCGTCCTCTGAAACATTTATTTCGTTTCAGTTACTGCGTGCGTCAATAACTTTATGGTGTCTTAATGATACTGAGTCCATCGCGATTTTATAAAAATCTTGACACAAACTTCTTAACAAAAGCTATCTCTATCTTTTTGTGAAATGACATTATTTTTACGAAATCTTAGAGTATTGTGCGGTAACCTGAAGTTGCAATACACGCAGCCACACAAATTGCAGTTTCGATCTATTGCAGTTCCCCTTTAATGTTTAAAAAGGCTTGTTACTTCAGTTTCAGTGGCAGTCGATGTAGTCATCCTTTTATGTGATACTAGGAATGACTGGAATTCTTTTGAATTGATGGTTACGTTACATTTTGGTTTTTTACTGCTTTAAATTGTTTATTTTTGTTTTTTTTTTAATGAAGATTGATAATTCCGCTTTCGCTTGGGTTATGTAAATATGTTCTATGTCACCAATATTACTCAATTTTGTCCTTCCTTGTGCACCAATTCACTTTGAGAAAGCTCTTATGCTACATTGTTTTATCAAGTATCGTCTCAGCAAGATTTCCGTAGAACCTCACGCTTCACTGTTAATAGTTATTTGATAAAAGAGTGTGCAAAATGAGTTCTTACAGTTTGTTACCCATGGGCCAAATTGGCACTGTTCCCTTCCGTAATTGATTGGCACCAAAAAGCGCGGCCCAGAAGCCATATGATTAGGTCACTCGCTCATGTGAAAAAGTCTTTACTCGAAATATCAGCTATAAAACTGGTAATTTTAGGTCTGTAACTGTTGTCTTGACTAGTTTGAATGCCTTGTTTTGATTGAAACCTGCTCGTCTTGTTTAGGTTTAGTCCGTTTGATGCATTAATCGTCAGAGACGATTTGTGGCTGTTTACTCCTTACTGCTCAAATTTTTTGGTTTTCAGGCATTTTTAATTTAGTTTTTCAACAAAGTTAAATTAGGTGTGCATCAAAGAGAATAATACCTTTCAACCGTGTTCACGCATACGTTTCCCTATCTTGTCGACTCAGGATCTTCAACCTCATCTTTCTGCTGAACAATAGTTTGGCCGGTGATACTCCTATGGGGTGTGGTTCTGTAGGCTCTTAGGAATGTTCTCATCTCTATACCTACATACCTACATATATACATACATACAAGCAGACATACCTACCGTTTATTGACATGAATTCACACTTAGCCTAATAGCTATTGAACAGGAAAGCCCACAAATGAAATAAGTAACGAAATAAATAACAACTATAACAATCTAAAAGTCATGCATACATGTAGGTCTCTTTGGTAGAATCTTCTATAAAGGAACTGTTCTTGGCGTTAAACCTTTTTCTTGCTGACTGGTATTCAACACAGTATCCCGGTCAACAACGTGCTTCATTCTTAGCTTGCAGTAATTTCTTCTTAGCTCTAATTAAGATTTAATCCCTATTCAACTTTTGCCGAGGTCTAAGTCAGTTCCATATGCTTAGTTGTACGAAAATAAATTCCTTCTTCTTCAAGCTACCGCTGATAATTTCGAACTCCCTCAACTCATTCGAAAGCTGTTGACTGTCTCGGCCGTTGGAAACCTTTGACTGACTGTGTGGAATAAAACTTTCCAATTATGGAAAGCCTCCAGCCAGCAGGTTTTTTCTTTCAGCAATATTAAAGAAAGATCCAGATTAACTTTCCGTTCAAGTTCCTCTTTGTAACTTTGTAACGTTTCTCCAATGACGTCCCTCTGTTTTTCATCTGTATCGTAATCTGAATCAGATAACTTGAGAACTTCTCATGAACGTTACCGAACCTAATCTATTCGGCTGTTTGCTAAAGTCAGGATTTCTGCGAAAAAATTGATCCGCAAATAAGTTGATAAACTGCCTTTGTTCTCAAGTATTTTTTTATCTATAATGGTCGGCCTTAGATCATAGCCAAAGGTCTACAAATTCAACGTCAAGAGAACATGATTCGACAGTGACATAGATTCAGAATGGCGATTAATATGCTTTTCAGGCACTCTCGCGTAACAATGAAGTAGCAGGAAAACTAATAGGGCTCTAACAGGCATCAAAATAGGCCCGAAAGGCGTGAATGATTGCTACAAGGAATATTGTTGGCCCAAGGAGAGGATGACAGTCTGTGGTAGTACTACCCCCAGTATTTTGTCGGGTCTCCCCTGAAATTTCTAATGGTACCGATGTACAATGTTGGGTGAAGAGGGGCACTGCAACAGTTAAGTGTCTCGCTTAAGTGTACATTGCACTTTTCAGTGTCCAGTTTAAGACTTAAGCGTGAACCTTTTGATACCGTGTCCAGCGCATTAACAACAAAGACGCATGCGTCTCTCAATGAGCAACCTTATATTATATCGCTTATATTCACTATTCACAACATTTCATTAATAACAACATTACCTTTGGAGGGGAATTTTTTAGAGTCGTGATTAACATGTTAAGCAATGTAATAATTGTGATAAGATCGCGCAATCTGTACACATTGTATTTATCTTAAATTGTTATTTCCTCAGTGCCTCCAATTATTACTCAGCTACCAGAACCAAAGCTTTTATTTACCATTAGACAAAGCTATACTCTGACCTGCAATGCATCTGGTGACCCTCTACCAAATATTACTTGGACAAAAGATGGTATTCCTGTAGACAAGTTTAATGTGACAGGTTACCAGCTCCATTTAATCAACGTGAAGAGGGAGGATGTAGGATCATACAGATGTACAGCTAGTAATGGATATGGAGATGATGCCACCAGTGTCAGCATAGTTGGCGTAAGATGTAAGAATTACGTCCTCTATTATCAAAGCTGTCTCTCTGATTACAGCAATGCATTTTCAAATTGTTTTATTCCTTGATTTGTGACAGCTAAAACTGTATTTTAATTCATGCAGGAACTACAATCAAAATAATGGCATAGACTGAGCACATTATAGAAAAGTAGTTTTACCTTTCTTTTTTGGTATTCAGATGTCGTTACAGTTTACCTTTCGTTTACACTTGTAAAACGTGAGTTTGATACAGATACCTGTAGGTGTTGACTTCGTGAAAGCATTTTTGTCAGCATAATATGCACTGACCTTTCAAGGGTTCAAGGTTGATTTTGTTTACGTAAGCGCCAAGTATTGATTAAAAAGCTTTGTGTTGAAACCTAAGGGAAATGGCTGATTAGAGCAGTTTGGTGGCCAAAAGTGTCTGAATGAAAACTTTTTGCCTTCAGATCAAAGCACAGACGGAAACACAAAGTTACAAATACATTTCATTTCTTTAAACGTTCTCTAATTCGTGAAAGGCGTGGTCCTGCAATATACTTGATATCAGCAATGGTCATTTTTAAGTCATTTCTTACAAAATTGTGAAATGTGTGCTAATCTTTATATTTTAATGCACTGTAGGTGATGATTGTGAAACTAGGATGGTTGAATTAATACTACAGAGTGAAACCTGGAAGTCAGCCTTGAATAACAGAGCGTCAATTGAGTTCAAAAAATTGCAGGCAAACTTATTATCAGAAGTAAGTATCCTCAAGCATTTAGTAAATGCATTTGGTGGTAATTTGAAAATTTTTATGTATGAGCGTAAAATGCCAAGTAACTCCTCTCGTCCAGCACTGCTTGAGCTGACTTAACTTCTGACTGATTTATTTGAGAAGGCGGCCTAGCACTTATCTTTACAGCGGTAATTGGGGCAATTAATTTTTATACCCTGGTGAACATTCGGTGAATAGTTTGCAGATTGTATGCTTTTCTATTAAGGTAAATGAACTTAAAATTCGATTCAGGGAACTTTTGGATTTCTTTCATTAGGTAGTTAATCAAGAATGCAGGAAGAATGTTTCTTTTTTGTTTTAATAGGATATTTTTTAAACTTTAATTATTAAGCTGAACTAGGGATGACCACTTTGTGGTTTTTATTTGAATTTGCCTTCAGTCCTCTATTAATGTCTCATGAGATTTAGAGATGAGATCGTAATAGCCTTCAATAAATTAAAACGATATATTAGAAGAATAGATTAGTTACACAATTAACAAATGGTAAACACCACAGCGTACACTATTGAGTTATGGATGCACGCGGGAGGTTGCTAAGCACGAAAGAAGCGTAAGAGTCGCTCGAGGCGATAGCCGAGAGCGACTCTAGCTTCTTGAGTGCTTAGCAAACCTCTCAAGTGCATCCATAACTCAATAGTGTACGCTGTGGTGTTTACCATTTGTTTTATAACATAACATTGATACATTGTAGCTAAAGAGTTCCCTTTTATTTAACAAATCTTACGTGACCAGAAAAAAGAAGCGCGCGCGGAAAAATAGTCTTTGCATTTGCTCACGTCAGCAGCGTACACCCATGGGCAAATGGTGGACGCTAAATTGACCAATCAGAGCGCGCGCTTTACTTTGGTTATGTTATAATGTAAATTTGTACATTTTACTCTATAGGAGAAGTGCTACACAAGTCTGAAACGAGTGGATTAGTGCATTGTCTTTTTGCTCCACGCGAACATTTGAATTGTGATCTCACGATTTTTAGAATTAAAGATAACTCTTGTTCTTGAATTTAAGATCTCTTCTGTTTACACCAAAAATCCTGGAAAACAACTGTACACAATGGGTCTTGTTGAATTGAGGCAAGTTTATAGCTAACAGTGCTCAGTGTGTGCATATTTCACTTGTCTAAAACTTAATTGTTATCCTTGGAACATTCAATAGCCCATTTCCGACTTACCGTTGGCCTCATTTTCAAAACGAGGCCTGGTGCTCAAACATTCTTGTAAAAATGAGTTCAATTTGCATGTGAATGAAAACTTATAATGATATGAAAAGATGAGCACCAGGACTCGTTTTGAAAATGAGGCCGAGGGTAATTCGGAAATGGGCTATTTGTTTCATGTAATCATTTATCCTTACAGGTTTAAGTTTACGTTTTACACTTAATCGAAGTGTTAACAAGATTTTGGGATATTTATCATTGTTAATTTTGAAACAATGATGTTCAATAGAATGATGTTCATGGAGTAGATGAAAATGAGTACACGTAAATCGTTTAATATTATGCAAACAGGTATATCAGTGAGCTTTAAATTCTTTTGATAGAGCCGGCAGTGTTGTTGCCATAGTAGAGATGAGGTTTGGAAAATCTGTCACTGACCCTTTAAAACCACTGGAAGATGAAATCAGAGATGGAAAGCTTGGGTCATTTACAGTTGATCGTGAATTACACCTCCCTTCCACCACCGGTAAACCAAGTAGGTTATCTATATTCAAGTATATCAAGGATATTACGCACTGCGAGGAAATGCGAATTTTTCCCCGAGTGTTGATAGTATCTATCATTTGTTCGTTTCACTCGTACAATGTCCTATTTGCTTTGCAGATATTAGTTACGCACGCTAAGGCCAAATGTAAGGCAGACTTTACTTGCACGTTCAACGAGCTTGCATAACAGCTACGTCGACACTACAAAAAAATAAATATAAAATAATACATGGCGCGCGTAGAGATGGAATTTCTCTACGAGTGTTCAACTCGATATTTGTTGTGTTGAGTTTAGCAAGTTTTTATTATTGAAACACCAAAAGCCTTTGCTGAAAAGAAACGTCGACTTTATTGATGAATTAAAAAAACCTAGTAAATATTAAGATTCACAGTCCGCGGAAAAATTTGTAAGGTGTATGAGCAATAAGGCTCAGGATAAAGCGTTTAATTATACAAAAAAAAAAAACAATGACGTAACTTTTAACCTACACAATGCTCAGTTGTCGTTTTGACTAAGAACTGCTGAAGTTCTTGGCTGTTTTCCTGAATGTTACTATTCAAAACTTGGAAGCTCTGAAACTTCTTCCTTTGTGGCCTTTGGCGGACCATCTTACGGGTAGAAGCTGAAGTTGAAACATGAACGTTTAAGGTTCTTCCAGATATATAATTTCCTTGGAAAGGAGACTTGAACATATGACTTTCCACCAGGCACAATCCTGCTAGCGTGTTCTTGTTGCATCAACGGCTACGGTGATCGAAGCTGCGACAAGAAAGAATATGCAAATATCGGAAGACAAATATCGACGCGGACGGGGGTTATTGTGTGATAACTGTCCTGTGATCTTGCACCACGTGACGTAAAGTAACCAATAAAATCGCGCCAATATTAATGGGTGGCTTATAATCAAGTATATCAAAGATATTACGCACTGCGCAGAAAGGCGAATTTTTCCCCGAGTGTTGATAGTATCTATCACCAGGAGCCCATAATGGGTTCCTGCTATCACTTGTTCGCTTCACGCGTATAATGTCCTGTTTGCTATGCAGATATTAGTTACGCACGCTAAGGCCGAATGTAATGCAGACCTTACTTGCACGTTCAACGAGCTTGCATAACAGCTACGTCGACACTCTACAAAAAAATGAACATAAAATAATACATGGGCGCGCGTAGAGATGGAATTTCTTAGGGCTAGAAAGCCTTGTAAAATGCCCCGGTTTATCTAACGAAACCGTTCTCATTCTAAAAGCGGTGGAGATATCTTGCACTTACAATAAAAAGAGATATTCTGGTACTTTCACAGTCGATGATGATAGTTTTTGTTTTCATCTGCGCTACTCTCTGTTTGATGTGCCAATACTTGTCTGTATAGATATACAGGTATATTGAATACTTTTGAGTTCTGTATAGGTGCGAGATTAACTAATTTATTCTATTCTATTTTCTCTTTTCTTTAAAACTACCTTAACCGGCAAAATGCGAGGTTATAGTTATTACGAAGCCGAACTGAAATGTCGTAGTTTAATATTTGTCCATTGTACCATGAAAATACGTTTAATTATCGCTCGCTCTTTTCTAGCTTTTCCACTGACAAACGGTACGGCCCCAGGTGAGAGACGACGTCGTTTATTCTCAAATCAAATAACTGTTCAGTGAGTAAAAACGTCTTTGTGATTTATGATTTACGCGTGCGTTATCTTCAATTAAACATGCCAATACTTATAAAGATGCAGTTAAATATTTTTTACCATGTGTGAACACCATATGGAGTGCAGTAAACAGCCTTACTTTTTCTATATTTCCGAGAGAAAACGACCAATGCCAAAGTTCTTTGCATCATGTTAGTTATTGTTATTACACGAAAGTTTAATCTCGTAGTTTGATTTGTTGTCACCCTTTTTCCATGCAACTATGTCTAATGATTGCTTGCTCTTTCCAGTCTTTCCCTTTACAAACGCCACGGCCACAGGTGAGAGACAAGCTCTTTCCTTTTCAAATCAAGTGACACTCTAATGACTGAAATCGTCGATTTTCAAGTTTACTCGAAACGACTTTTGCCACAAGCATTTGCAAACAATTTTGATTGTGTTTGTTACCTTTTTATGCACCACGCGTTGATGCGCAGATGCTAATTCTATCAAAATTGTTTCCTTCTTGCTGAAAATATTGTATTTTTATTCATTCTAATTTCTTCGTTAATATATGTTTTCGTTTGGACCATGCAAGTATTACAAATGATTTCTTACGGTTTTCCAGCTTATACCTTCACAAACGTTACCTTCACAGGTGAGGGGCAAATTTGTTTAATTGAAAATCTATTTTTTTTTTATTTGTTAAAATCTGCGATTTTTAATTTTACTTAAAATACTATTTGAAAATAATTTTGTCTTTTAATGTCGTATAATTTATGCTTTTTGATACTTTTTACAGCACGTAAATTCATGCCTAAATATTTTACGCTCTTTTCCAGCAATTCCTTCAACAAACAGTACGGCTTCAGGTGAGAGGGAACTTCGTTTATTTTCAAAATCTCTAATTTTACAAATTGTCCATTGCAAATTCCACTTGAAAACGTGGTCAAAGTGTGGTGGGGTATCGTTGTTGATAAGAGTACAGACCACGCTAAACCCATGTCAATTTGTATTTTTTACCACAACATCGACATCAAATAAAGCGACTCTTTCAGCGCGTGACACGTTACGTAATACGCCGACGCATGCAAATTATCTGTACTCTCAGCGAAAACAGAAAATTGGCTAGTCAGATCGTGACATTACTGTCAATCATGGTAAAAAAAAAATGTTATCACAGAAAGAGGCGGGATCATCCATCTCCCTTCTGAATTAACTGGTGATAAAAGCCTCCATATAGCATTGTATATTTGAAGCCATGTAAATGTTGTTGGCTATGTATGTTTAAACACGTGTTGGTTTTCCTCAAGGTATAGATCAAAGTGACGATCGGAAAAGACACCAAAACATGCTTCATGCCATTTACTTGACAATCTTATTTCTACTTGTGGTGATTATCATTGTGTTAGTGTTTATCATTTGGAGAGGTAGGAGTAAACAAGGTGAGACATTTGATCTAATTTACCTTTACCTTTGTAATAATCTCTCTTGATCATCTGCCTGGATGGTAGTTAATATGTTATTTTATTTTATGTACAGGTGCATTGAAGCAAACAGGGTAGGTAAAAGGTAGTCTTAACTCAGTGTAGAGTCTTTATTACAACAAGCCAAATTACGTTTCTCTCTTATCATCAATGATTTTTCAAAAAGAAAGAAATATTCCGTCGCTTATCAATTATTGAGGTTTTTAAGGCACACAGCTTGTCAGTGCTTTTTTTTTGAGAAAAGAAAGAGTGACTAAGAAGAAGGAATAACTTGTTTCATTTTTGTAGTGTGACTTCCCACTAACATTCCACCCATATCATTTTTACCTTCTTCCAATGAGCTCCTACGATATGTTAAAATGCAGTTATCCAAATCAAAACTTAGAATACTCAAACAAAGAAAACGAAAATCTGAACAAGCATGTTTGCTGAGTTTTGATATAGCGAGAGACGCTTTTTTTTATTCTTTGAAAATGTAATCTCATTTGGTTTTCTCCTCTTGTTTCTATGAATCGCTCTCCTATTTCGAGCTTTAGTTTGAACTCACCGCATCAAAAAGTCCCCGGTGGAATTGGGATGGGACACTACTTGTCCATGTTAATCCCAGCTTCCGTCTCATTTTCTCATTTTTAATATGCAGCAAAAAATAAAACTGCAGATCTACTTCTCTCAACCAAGTATTCTTATGTTCACGTTTCAGTAATCTGAAGTATCATCATCAAGAAGACCAGACTGATATCACGGTAATGAAATTTACTTGTGAGAAAACTTTTATTTAACGGTCTTAACCTTCTTTTCATACTACATGCAACTAAAATTCGAAATTAAATGTGACACATGAGGAAGGCACCATGCAACTTTTCCTGATTAATATACAGTTGATTATATTTATCAGTTGCTACAATGAAAAACTAACTAGCCTGAGTACTGAAGGGTAAAGGAGAAATATGAATCTTTAAAGACAATTGTGTTATTTACTACTTATGTATGTGGGCTCTGGTAACCAAAACGTCTATCTACCTACTTTACGGTTACAGTCACACTATCCGTGAACGCTTTTGTTGTTGTTTTTTTTTTTTAACAAAAGGTTCTTCTTATCATTTTAGGTTTAAAAGACTGAGTGAGTGAGTACTTTAAGTTAACTTTGGAAATTTTCTGTTGGAAATTAATTTTATCTATCCTTCTAAAGTTCCCTTTACAAAAATATTAGCTTCTCGAAACAGATGATAACATTGTAGTATTTATCACAACATTTTTCAGGGTCAAGAATCACCACCAGAGCTCCAACTGGTAGAATGTTCAAGTATACAAGGAGAATTGGTGTTAACAAATAAGCAGGCTCTAAAGTTGCCGCCTTAGAAATCACGAAACGAGGGCTAATAACTGGCTTGAGACAGTGGACCAACGCGTATGCACCGGGGCTATCTTCTTAGATCTACGTAGGATTGGTTAGGTTACGATAGGATAGGGAAGTTGATTTAAAATGGTGGGGTATAAACTTTTTATAGACCTTGCGTTCCAAAACAGCCAATTTTTCCTTGCGTAAAAAAAAAAAAATGAAATAAACCAATAGCGACTAAAAGCTAAAAAAGGAATAATCACCTTCGATAAAATACATATTTACTCGGACTATTCGATGTAGCATTTGATTAAAAAGATAAGAAAAAAGTAACATTTTGAAATGTATTTACTTATTAGGTCTTTACTTATTGGGTATTTACTTATTAGGTCTTTAGGGCGTTGTATCTGAAGGATTTTAATCCGCATTTCATGTTGTGAACCCTTGGTATGTTTAGTTGATCAATTCTCCTAGTATTATTATGGTGTCTCTTTCCTCTGCCGATTCATTAATATGTTGTGGTACTAAATTATTAAATGCTCAGTAAACAGTCATAATGTTATCTTGTTTTCCCCTGCTCAAATACAAATCTCGGTGCTCTTCACTAATAGTGTGTTCACAAGAAATCTAGGCAGGGGTTAACAAATGTGAGAAAATAATAGGTCAGACTATTCCCCTTGGGTAAACCCCTATTTCCTAAATTTGTTGCATAATTAATTAGCTAACTTTGCATCGCTGCTGTGACAAACTGAAAAGCCATCTGCAAATTCAATCAACTGAGTTATGTTACATATCTATCAGACTTTAAGAAAATTGAATCTTTTTAAATTTTTCATTTCATTTCTTCCCTTACCTCTCCCTTAAATGAAGACTACTTCTCTGCTTTTGACAAAGTCCAAAAATAAGGGTATTTTAAGGCCCAATGTTTCCGATGACCAACCACTTCTGATCATTATTCCTACATGGGTAGTGAAAGCCATCACTTTACTTTCGAAATCAGTAATAAAATTTTTGGGCAACTGATTTCATAACCCGTGCTGACGTGAAATTACATCTAACTCTTGCTTTTTGGTCTGTATCTGAATTTCGTAAACAAATCTTTGTTTTATTAAATAAAAATAACTTGAAATTTACAAGAAATTTTCCAGAAAGTATCATCTAAACATGAACGAGGAGAGAGTCTTCGAATATTTTAAGTTGAGCCCTTTTTGAGAACCTTTTTCGCGGCCATATTTGGATTATTCTCGAGGAAACGCAGCAGTTGATGACGAAGATCAAGGGCGAATGTAGTCGAACTTTCTGACAAAAGAAATCTAGGAAACGGAAAATTGATGGACATGCATGCTTCTGTGGTGCCTCAGTTGCAAATTTTGGCTTGATATCATTTGTTAGTTAAGTAGCCATTTTGTAAACAATGTAGCAGATTCGATTTGCTTCGTTGCCTTGTTGAAATATTAAACGCGGCGAGAGCTCTCGGAAAGATCGATGAAAATTATTGGTCTTTTACTGCGTGGTACTTATGGACTTACATGATGTGCGTTGGTAGGAAAAAGATAATTTGATACCCTGAAAGCTGATGTAAATCAAAAAGGTAATCCGCTATCTTTGATCAGATCGCCCCTGCGCTGAACTTACCTCTTGGACCAGTCCCAGTAGGATTTAGATCTAGATGGTACGCTATTGTAATTCTGGCATCGTGTACTACATCAATAAAAAAAAATATGACTTTTTTTTTTACCATCATTTTCAGCCTCACAATAGAGTGCAGTTACACTAATCGAAGGATCATCTCTGAAGATAAAAAGCATGCTGAAATGCAAGTGAGACGTCTCATAAATTGAAAGAAACAACCGTACCTATTACTGGAGAATGATAACTTACTTTAAAATAAAACTTCGTATTAGATATTAGTCACGCGACGCTTGTCCACACGTAAATACATACATAAACTTTATTCATACTCGAATTTTTTAGAATAGATAACGAGCTGATATCTTCGAGCCGAAACTACATAAAAGAAAGTAATTATATTTATTACACGACTCGGGCAGTCAGAGGGCCAATAACTAAAATCAACCAATCAAAATGCTCTATTGCCGGTCCAATATTCTCTAAGTATTGGACCGGGCACTGTCCCGAATGGTCCCGAATGATACCACACTTGTGTCCCTTTGAACTTCAGTCGTATAATAAATCTCTTATTAACCAAGCTTGCTCGGGACCGTACTGGAAGAACATCGACGCTCGGTCTTTTTTGTACGGACCTCGCTGCGCTCGGTCCGTACTGTCAAGACCTCGGGCCAATATTCTCCCAGTATGGCCCTCGCGCTTGGTTAATAAGATATATATATATATATATAAGGAAAATAATGATAATGATGATAAAAAATAATAAACACATAAAAGTAAAGAAAGGAAAATATTATTTACAATTCTCAATCTTAAGTTTAAGTATGTCAAGCAAAAAAAGAATCTACATGAAGGTAACATCCTGTATTTTGGTTTTAAAGTCTGCAAAGAAACTGATACGAAAAAAGTCTAAGTACATATTCCTGTTAGATTTTGTTTTGTCTGTAGTGCAATAGTTACTCAGCTCATTTCTAGTCCTGAACATACCTTTCATCTGTATATTAAGTATAAGAATGACTTATAGTAGGTTACTTGATTGGGTGATACAAGTGTAATCATTCTCTCCTATTCTTTCAATATTTATAATTCCTTTGAAGAGAAATTTCTTGGAAATGTAATTTGCATGTTGTAGTATGTAATAGCTGTAATAATAACAAATAAACTAGATATAGTGTACGATGTATTTACCTTAAACTATTATTTCACCATGCTTCCAAAAATTACCAATCCACCAGAGCCAAGGTCTCTGCTTGCCATGGGAGAAAACCACACTCTGACCTTTAAGGCATTTGGTGACCCTCTTCGAAGACTACTTGGACAAAAGATGGTGTTCCTGTGGACAAGTTTGATTTGACAGGTTACCACTTCATTTAAACAATGTGAAGTTAGAGGATGTAGGATCATACAGATGTACGGCTAGTAACGGATATGGAGATGATGCCACCACTATCAGCATCGTTGGCATAAGATGTTAGTAGTTTGTCCTGTATTATCAAAGCTGTTTATCTGATTACAACAATGCAGTTGTGAATTGTTCATGCTTTGATTTTAAACAAGCACGATGGTAATGTGATTTATGGTTGAATTGTAAAACAACACAATGGCGTGGACTTGGCAAAATATAGAAGAAAAGTATTTGCACTTTTTCTGATGAGATATCAATGAAATTTTTTTGTTTACAATGTCAAACTATTAAAGTTTACAAACCCTCAAAGTTCACAACCTGCAACAGTTCTCAAACTGAAATAGTTCGGCAGTTCGAATTTAAGTCTTGCCTGAGGTTTTTAAGCCGTAATTTTTAGTGAATGTTCCACTGAAATACAGCCTAATTGTGGCTTATAAAAACACCAAGTTTTTTCACAAGACAGTTTAGAAAACAAACTCAAAGCGTATGTTTTATGAATGAACGACAGCCGAATTCGTAGGAACATGAAAACTGCTCGCGATGATAGCGCCGTAAAACTGGGCTGCAGTGACTGATATGGCCTTCCTCTCAACGAATCAGATAGGATATTAGAGCAAGCTCTTAGTTGTCTGGCTAGCTTCACTATGATGACCGGAATTGCCACGATAAGCAAGCCGAAATAGACCTCGGCATGATCGTAGTCGCTCTGACACCATCATGATTTGCATGAACTTTAACAGTTATGCCAGGTTGGTTATATCTTCATATTTCCTATTTTGTTCCATTTTGTTATTTAACACGAAACTATACCTACTATACTAGTGAACTTGGACAGTCCATTTAGTTTGATCTTTAGGGATTTTCGTCGCTGGTCACGTTTCTCTGCAAAACTTCGTACCTCTAGTGCTGCTTGCCGACTCGATTGTTCGGAAATAATGAAAAAAAAACAGCTAGAGAGAAGTTCGGGAAATTGGCGAACATAGTGCAAATTGACAGATGGCGCGAAAGCTTTGGCTCAGCTCCGTGTTTTGTACTCATATGGGGCACGCTCTTTCAACCAGTGACATCGCGCGTTATATCTGAATTTATTACAAATATAATTAACGTTAAGGTCAAAGCGTGAACTTCAGTAAAAAACGGCAATTTCACCTGTTTCTAAAACATGCAGTAGGAACACTACTCTTTTTTTTCTCATGAAGATAATTCATTGCCAGGTTTGGCCCATGCAATATGTTCGATATCAGCCATGGTCAACAATAAAGGCTGATAGTTTCTAAAGAAACTGTTAGGGTTAGAACAAAAGCTCATCTTTCAAACCGGCAGTCTAAATCCCACAGGTATCAACGAACGCTTTTCATTCCACTAATTTATTCGTGTTTTTCTCGTTGCCATGTTCCCACCAATCACGTAGCTCCTTTTTCTGCCTTTAAAAGCACACAACCCACAATTCTCCTATTCGCTCCGAAGAAGGGCTAATGCTCGAAACGTCAGCTTTTATAATCGTAACGGTGGCCAATTTACGATTTCAACTTTGTTGAAATGTTCAATTTATTTCATGGTCAACAATGTTTAATGTTTCTTTAAGAGTCCAGATATATTTGCTGAGTTCAGTAAAGTTTCTCTGTAGATATATATAATGTAATCAGTAATTTACCAAGCCACCGCCTCACGTAAGGACAACAGCACTACTGAAACTTACATCGGACTCACAGAAAACGACTTTAAAACCAGATGCAGAAACCACACCGCATCACTTTTAAAGAAAATAACGTTGACCACTTTATTTCATGGCGTATCCTTTCATCAAGATCACCTAACAACAGCGCAAGTAAAAGATGCAACCTCTGCGTAACTACTCATCATCTGCCCGCCTGAATTATCCTCACTCAATAAACATAATGAGTTCGTGCCCTCATACCGCCACAGAAACAAAGCCTTACCGCGTAATAACTGAACAAAGTATTTAAATTTACCGCCACACCTCTTATGCAAATGTGTATAGTATATAAACGATGGTTACGAATATTCTTGGTCACTCATGGACACTCGTGGTCACTCGTGGTCACTCGTGGTCACTCGTGGTCACTCGTGGTCACTCGTACCCACCTCTGCCTAAAAGAAAAATTACTCATCATCTGTCCACCTGAGTTATCATCACTCGTTTTTGTTCCATTTAAAATAATAAAACTCTTTCTTGTGTTTAAGGTTTCTAAGGTTTATGCCAAAAATCTTGGAAAACAACTGTATTCAGAGGGTCTTGTTTATTTCAGGTAACTGTCAATTTTAGAGTGCTCAGTGTAAACATATTTCAACAACTTTTTTCTTCAAGAGGAAAGATGAATTTAGGTAGTAGCATCACATACTCTTCGGTTAGTTCAAGAATTACTTGAAGTTTACTATTCACAGTGCATTGATATGTATACAAACATTTTGAGATTTAATAATGTTAAGTTTTAAGACACTGAAGTTCGGTGGAATGACGTAATGAAGAAATGACGTCAACCATCTGACAATGTGCAAACAGCGTTGATCTGAAAGTTTCTTTTTTACCAGTAGATCTGGTAGTGTTGGTGCTACAG
The DNA here is from genome assembly GCF_964205215.1 of Stylophora pistillata. Classification (NCBI taxonomy): domain Eukaryota; kingdom Metazoa; phylum Cnidaria; class Anthozoa; order Scleractinia; family Pocilloporidae; genus Stylophora; species Stylophora pistillata. Next base: position 17,600,443 of record NC_142525.1, on the reverse strand, counting down.
TGAAGATGAAATTTGGAAAATCTGTCACTGACCCTTTCAAACCATTGGAAGATGAAATCAAGGATGGGAAGCTTGGGGCATTCACAGTTCGCCGTAAACTTGATCGGAGTCCAAGTAAGGCCTGGTCTACCTAACAAGTAGATTCTATTTTGCCTTATGTATGGAAAGTTTCAAACGTTCTCTAGCTGTTTAAACCTGTACTGTTTGAAGACTAGCTCTTGTTAAATTAAAGTTACACTACTGTACTTCTCATGAGTAAGAGAGCTCCCTTTTTTATCTTAGCTCTGAATTTGAAAACTTTGTGACAAGTGTTGGTTAGAAGAAATGGTTTTTCTTATTTAAAAAATCAGCCGTGTGTCTGTACTCTCACAGACTATAAATGGCTTTTCTTATTTAAAAAATCAGCCATGTGTCTGTACTCTCACAAACTATAAATGGTTTTTCTTATTTAAAAAATCATCCGTGTGTCTGTACTCTCACAGACTATAAATGGTTTTTCTTATTTAAAAAATCAGCCGTGTGTCTGTACTCTCACAGACTATAAATGGTTTTTCTTATTTAAAAAATCAGCCGTGTGTCTGTACTCTCACAGACTATAAATGGTTTTTCTTATTTAAAATCAGCCGTGTGTCTGTACTCTCACAGACTATAAATGGTTTTTCTTATTTAAAAAATCAGCCGTGTGTCTGTACTCTCACAGACTATAAATGGTTTTTCTTATTTAAAATCAGCCGCGTGTCTGTACTCTTACAGACTATAAATGGTTTTTCTTATTTAAAAAATCAGCCGTGTGTCTGTACTCTCACAGACTATAAATGGTTTTTCTTATTTAAAATCAGCCGTGTGTCTGTACTCTCACAGACTATAAATGGTTTTTCTTATTTAAAATCAGCCGTGTGTCTGTACTCTCACAGACTATAAATAACAATGACTAACTTCAAAACAACTGGTATTCCCCAAATTGTGAAGTTTAATATGAGCGACCATCATTTCTTCATTATTACATGTGCATAAGCAATTTCCCGGGGGCCATTTCTGGTTCTTTAAGTAAGGGTTAATTTTAGTCAAAAAGATATTGTAGAATCTTGTACTGATTGATTAGAAGTGTAAGGTTGTTATTGTTGTCAGTCATACTGAACATCTACATGTAAATGTAGATTACATGTGGATGTTCTTAGTTTCAAGTCTGATGATAAGTCTAGTCTTGCTGAAGCTGTCTGTGCTATGAATAGATGTATCTGTGATTTAAGAAATTGGATGATTAGGGATAGGCTAATGATTAATGACGATAAAACTAAGTTGATCTTAACCCTTATCATGCTGAGTTCGAGTTCAGGTTACAATCCCCTAAACTGACTTTATTTTTAGTAACACACTTATACACGACAGTTGATCCTTTTATCAGCAGTGCAAGCTTTACATTTCATCAAATCCCAACAACCTATATATCAAATTAAAGCTTAAGAAATTGCCTTTCTGTTTATTCTATTACAATAAACTTTTAACCTATTTTGCTTTTAAAATTTTAGCTATGAAATCATGCTTTTGGAAAAACTTGACAAAAATTATACATTAACAAAAAACAAATCATATTAATTTCTTCCAAAAATTATCTGTACAAGCCTAAAATGGCAATCAGAGTTAAGCCCTAGTCCACCAGCTTAATAAAACAATTCCTGTGTCTGTGACAACATTTGTTATTCTCAATACAGTAGCAAGACTGCATACTTGTCAAGTCAACACATAATCAAAATTAGGAATTTATGTACATTGTTTGGTTTTGAATTAGTTCAAAACAGTCAGCTCAGTTGTTGGGGTCTATGTTGTAAATTTATGTATTTCTGTGTTTGAATTGACTTCAAAACCTAACAAAACCAAACAAAAGATGAATAATGGTTATGATCAGTTAGTTTCAGCATCCTCATTCTCATTATTGGCATCGTGTCTTCGAATGTAGGCAGCAACATAGTCCTGAACAGTATGGAACAACTGGAAGCAGTCCTGTATACAGAGGGCTACTTTACAGACACTGCACTGAAAGCTAGACTCTTTTCCTGGCCTCTTCCTTTTCTCTCCTGCCCTTTTTAGGATCTTCTTTTGGGCAGGAAAGCAAACCGCACATGCCCGGGTGATGTTGGACTTCTTCCCAGTGCCCAATATTTTCTCTAGGAAGTGACCTCCAACTTGAAGACGGGTTAAGCCTTCGGCTGACCTCCTTGGGCGGCCTCTCGGAGTGAGAGAATGGGAGATGCCAGAATTCCTAACAAGCTCCTTCACAAGCTCCCTTCTAAAAGTCCTTTGCAGCACAGGTGACCGGGTTCTTTGCTTGTACAGGATGTAAGCATTCAGGATGCTTAAGGAAAACAGGTGGAAGAACACTTTCTTCCACCATTTCATGGTGCGTCGCCTGAAGCAAGAATAGGCCACCATCTGATCACATCTGTCAACTGCTCCCATGAACTTGTTGTAGTCATGGATAATCTCAGGTTTAGTTATTGGTTGGCCAGTTCCAGGGTGATTTCGGCCAACTTCTACATCCACAACAGAATGAACTGATGACAGCATCTGGAAAACTCTGCAGTCTTTAAATTTAACTGCCAGCAAAGTTCCATTGTTCATAACATACTTGTCACCTTTTTTTTTCACTTGTGCCCTTTTAAATTGCTGGGGGATACCTTTCCTGTATCTGGCTGTTCCACAGGCCCCAGTGTTCTGCCTATAGAGCTCAGCAAATAAAGTAGGTGATGTGTAGTAGTTGTCAACATACAAACACCTACCCACATTCAAATTAGGTTGCATGAGCCTCATGACTAAGTCATATGTCTTTCCTTTAGCACTGGGTGGTTCTGGGTTTACACCAGTGTAAATTTCAAACCTACAACAATATCCATTACTTGAGTCACACAACTGGTATGACTTAACACCATACTTATCTGGCTTGTCAGGATTATACACTTTGAAATGCACCTTTCCTCTGAATGGAATCATTCCCTCATCAATGCAAATATTTTTGCCTGGCTTCCAGACATCTGAAAATTTCCCAGTGACAACGCTGTATATAGTGCCAAGCTTTTTTATTGGGTCATACCCTTCCTGTCCTCGAGGAACATAATCATCATTATCACACAAGTGAAAAAATGTTAAAATGTTCATAAATTTGTCTCTTGACATAATTTGAGGGAAAAAGGGAGTTGATAAAACCTCGTCGATGGACCAGTAATCCTGGATATTCTCTTGATTCACCAGGCCCATTGCAATGATCATGGCAAGAAAAGCTTTTATCTCACCAGCTGTCACACCATCCTCAGGCCAATTTCTAAATCTCAAGTGCTGAGGTAAACGACCTCTTCGCTGTAAAGATGCGATTGTTTCCGTAGCATATTTATTTGTTTGGGATGCAATCTCGTTGAATAGGTTTTCGGGGAAGAGGAGATGAAAGTAGTCAGAGAATGATGGATTGTTAGGAAGCTCCACATTCAACCCTCGATCAGCTGTGAAGTCAAGCCTTCGCGGGATGCGATCGCCAAGGACCCAGTTGTCTTCTTCGGTTTCTTCTTCGCTGTCCGCCTCGCCATCACTGTCTTCTTCTCTTCTGTCATCTTCTTCTTCACTGCTTTCAGAATTATCCATATTTTCATCTAAATCGCTATCCTCTCCGCCGACAACTTCATCAATAGTTCCTTCATCAACAAATACAATATTGGCCGCCATCTTTGTTTATCAGTGTTACCGCGCAACAAAATATATTTCATGCTAATTAACTTTTTTTATTCTACTCGGGTCTTCGGAACTCTGTCGGATGCTTAATTTATGTCCCTTGGGTTGGCCCATGACCATAAACCAATATAAGCCCAACATATTCCGAACTTCTCCGCCAATAAAACGATGATGTTCGGAAACCCGGAATATTCCGGGACCCGTCCACATGGACGAACACGTGCGCCCGGAATATTCCGGGAGCCGCACGATAAGGGTTAATAGGAACTAGACCACAATTAGGTAACATCAACGGTGAATGGAATATTTCCGTAGGCGATTGTGATATTTATCCTAGTTCCTGTGTTAGAAATCTCGGTGCATGGTTTGAAAATAAGCTATCAATGTCAACGCATGTTAATAAAATTTGTAATTCCGCATTTTATCATCTACACAATATTAGGAGGATTAAGAATTATTTATCTCGCGATTCGTTATTAACTCTTATTGATGCCTTTATCATTAGTCGTTTAGACTATTGTAATGGAATTTTGTATGGCCTTCCTAAGTCGTAAATAGCCAAATTGCAACGTGTGCAGAATGCTGCGGCTAGACTTGTACTGAGTTTAAGTAAGTATACGCATATTTCTCCTGCGCTTTGTCAACTTCACCGGTTACCAGTACAACATCGTGTTCATTTTAAGATCATAATTTTAACATTTAAAGCTATTCATGGATGGGCGCCTAGGTATATTATTGAACTAATTAACATCAAGCCTAGGTCTGTATATAATCTTAGATCAAATCAAAGTTTATTACTTGACCCTCCAAAGGGGAAAATACTTGCCACGTTGGGGGACAGATCATTCTCTGCTGCTGCCCCGTACTTATGGAATGCTCTGCCAGCTGAATTACGTGATATTCAATCATTTTCCATTTTTAAATGTAAGCTGAAAACTTATTTATTTCGGGCAGCTTTCTCAAAGTACCCTGTCTTACAATTACTTTTATTAGTATTACTAATTGAGTTCTTTATTAAGATCCTTATTCCTAATTAAGATCCTTATTACGGATATTCCATATTATTCTTATTTTTAACATACATTGTTAATATTAATGTACATTTAATGAGTTTTATAAATTTGAATTTACTGTAGTATTCTAAGTTGTCAAACGCTGTTGATCATTGTATGAAAATAGCGCTCTAGAAGTTATTAAATTATTATTAAATGTTGCCCAATGGTAGTTGTTGTAGGTGTTTTTTGAGGGGTACCCTAGTGAGACCATCCACAGCAGTTTGATATCTTTTTAAGGGTGGTTTGTTTGCATCATGTTCAATGTGCTCTTTAAGAGCTTCAAAAAAAATTTTGACAGGAAAATGACGTCAACTTCAAGTAAAACATCTTGGCGATAAATAAAAGAAAAACAAATTTGTAATAGATGTTGCTAGAAAGTTACTTCTAATTCATGTCATTGGTTACACCATGTTTGTTGAGCCTGCATCGATAGCCGGCCGCATTTCGGGAAATATTTGTCGATTCCCTACTTCCAAAATATTAATTTGGCTTTCTTACTTCTCTTTTAGCCAAGAGCCATAATGGGACAGAGAGCGAATCTGAGGGCGTGGCCGGGATATGTGAATTTTAGGCCTCACGGAAAGGTACCCCACCCATGGAAACCATAACCCCATGAAAATCTCAGACATGCGCAGATTACATTACTTTGTAGCACTGCGTGAGAAAAGGAACGCGGTCTCGTGCCGTGAGTTGTTTACATCAAAGTTACAGATTTTTGTTAATTAATCGCCGGCCGACTCACCGACGATGAGACCTGATGGCACGTAAAAGAGCTCACGGCAGCCAGTTTTCTTGCAAAAGTTTTCTGGCTCCTTCCCTACTGCATGGAAAGACTCTAATGTCACACCGGTACCCA